>NC_081575.1:4008967-4033923 GCF_022355385.1 Mustela nigripes | reverse complement strand
TATGAAAATAGAATTCTGTCGCGGAGGTAGGACTGTGCTCTGGGCGCCTTTGTCGGCGGTGCGTGTTGCAGTTTCACTGACGTGGAAGCGTGTTCTAGAATTCCATGGGGTGACCCGAGGTAAAGCCGGAGTTCAAGTACACCCACTGCCCATTCGCGTGCCGGTCACACTGGCCACTTGCGGACGTTCCCTCCTGCGTCGCCCCCACCACTGGGAGCTGGTGACGGGGCTCTCGGCCACACGCAGCCCACTCCTCCCCAGAACCACTTCCCAGCTGAGTGCTAGATGTAGCCTGGGTTCTTGGCCCTCTGTGCTTGGGGGCCCGGGCCCCAGGCGCCCCCACCCCCGGCTCCCTGTGCTCCAGCCGGTCCTAGCCTCCTGCCACCGTCCTGCCGGCTGCCCTCCAGCCGACAGCTCGGCTCAGTTCTGTTCTCCCGCCTCCTCAGCGCCGCGGGCTGAACGTTCCCTGAGGATGGAGGGCTCGCAGCGCGCGGGCTGGAGCCACTCCAGACTCCTGCTGGAATTCTCCAGCCTCAGCTGGGCCCTCAGTGGTGCTTGCAAGTCCCTCCTCCCCAGCCCCAGGCTCCCAGAGGCCACTCGGGCCCCATTGTGACTTTTTTGTCATGTGCGAGCCTGCCCCAGCCCCTCCGTCGCAGGCCCTGACGTGCGGAGGACAGAGCAACCCTCGGCCGCCAGACCTGGAAGCCGCCTCGTGCTGCCGTCCGTAACCCTCCGGTCCGGCCATAAGCAAGCACCCCCTCCAGCCACGGTCACTGCTCCCGTCCAGCTGGCCCCATCGTTGTCCTGCCACTTCGCGACAGGCCTCTGGGAGCACCCCCCATTCGCTGGGTCCGCGCGCCTGCGAGGCCCGCCTGGCCCGCGCGGCCGCCCCGTGCTTGCTGGCCCGGAGTGCAGCTGTGTTCTTCACTTCTTTCCTTTGACTTCCCAAGCTTCAGGTAGTTCGGCACTCTTTCCTTTTCAAAAAGCCTTTCCTTTTTTTCTTTTTCCTCTCTTCTCTGGCGGCTCTTCTCAGTCTCCTTTGCTTTGTGTGTCTTACATGTTGGCCTTTTCCAGGCTTCCAGCCTCCGCTTCTCTCTTGGCTCACCTGCTGACCTTGAGCATGGTATGCCCGACCCCTGTGGTCTGATTTCCTCCAGAGGCCAGTGACTTTGTCTTGGTAGCCACGGCCCAGACCTGGCTCTGAGCTCCTGACTCGCTGCGGGCAGACCTCCATACTTACATTCCTCCCGGGCACCTTGCGCTCACTACGGCGAAAGCGGAGTCCTCTGTTCCCTCTGCGAGTGCCTGTATCTCCGCAAAGGATACCGCTGCCTCTTGGGGTGCCCGGCCTGGCCTGGAATCCTGGGTGTCACTGTGCTACCTACTTCCGTTGCTCCACTCAGCCACTGAGTGTTGCCCCTTAAATAGCTCCAGTCCGCGGTGTCTGTCTTGTCTTGCTGCCTCTACCACGATTCTCTCAGCCAGATGAGTGCCCGTCTCTGAGCTGGTCCCCCTGCGGGAGGTTGCACCCTCCTCCAGGCCCTTCCGCCCAGCACAGCCGTGGTGATGCCGCAGCGCAAGTCCGATGGCGCCGTCGCCACACTCGTCTGCGCTCCGGCTGCCTCCCCGCACCTGCACATCCGCGAGGCCCAGCCCTGGGCCACCATCTGGCCGCCTCTCCTCGGCTCAGCTGCGCGCCTGCCTGTCAGCGAGCCGCGTCCTTGGCCGCGTCCGGGTAGCTGCACACCATGGCCCCTCTGCCCTGTGTTCTTGACCTTCCTCCCCACGGCAGAACTTCCCCGACGGGTGTTCTCTTGTCGCGCAGACGTCTGCTCTGTCCCCCTGGCAGCCTCCCAGGCCTGGCCATGTGCCCCCGGTGCCCCCTGTGCTCTCCAGCAGAGGACTTGCCTCCCTCAGCCTGTGCCGCACATGTCCCTCTCCTCACCCCTCTACCCCACCAGACTGGGAGTGCCTTGAGGACCAGGGTCTCCACTTGTCACGCCAGTATTTAGCTTAGGGCTGAGCATTAATATCCACGTGCTAAGTGGTGGGAGACAGAATGAAGGATGTGGTCTTTGGGTTCACAGATACATTTATTACGTTTTTGGAGATAAAATTCATATGACATTAATCTGGCTATTTTATCTGTCCCAAAGTTTACGAGTCGGTGACTTCTGGTATATTCACAATGTTGTGCAGCAACCCCTTCTAACTCCAGAATGCTTTCGTGGCCCTAAATAGAAACCCTGTGTCCACTGGCAGCTGCCGCCCATTCTCGCCCCCTCCCCCTCCAGCTCCCACCAACCACTAATTTACTTTCTGTCTGTATAGATTTCCTTGTCCTGGACCTTTCATGCAATGGAATCATACAACATACAGTCTCTGGGGCCTGGATTCTGTCCCTCTGTGTGAGGTTTCCAAGGTTCACTCCTATGGCAGCGTGTCCCGGCACTCACTTCCTTTCACTGCAGAATGTTCCACTGTGTGGAGAGAGCACGTTTTGTCTGTCCACTCGTCCGCTGCTGGGCAAGTGGGTTCCTTCCACTTTCTGGCTATGGCAAATCATGCTACTGTGGTCTTTTCATTTGCGTTTTATTTTACTGAAATTCCTTAAACCTCCTTGTTTGGGATTTATAGATTATTATACAGAAATTTTTGTGTCAGTACAACTGTTTCTGTTCAGACAGATGGCTCTAGCAGAACCTTTAAAAATCTAACTTGCCTTGAGTAAGATCCAGTTGTTAAAGGTTCAAAACCTGATGATGAGTGCTGGAGAGTTGTTAGGGGTTGAATTGTGTCTCCATAAATAACTATGCCGAAGACCTAGAAGGTGAGTGAACTGTGGCCTCATTTTGAAATGAGGTCTTTATAGATGTGATCCAGTCACAGTGAGGTCCTGTTGAATTAGGGTGGGCTGTAATCCAGTCTGACTTGGGTCCTTAGAAGGAGAGAAGAGACAGACATGAGGTGAAGGCCATGGGATGATGAGGCAGAGATTTGAGTGACGTGTCTGTAAACCAGGACCACTTGGGGGCTACCAAGGGGCTTCTGAGGGAGCACGGCCCTGCCAGTACCTTGATTTTGGCTCCAGAACTGTGAGGGGACATTTCTGTTTTAAGCTGCTTACTGTGTGGTGCTTTGTGCCAGGAGCTGGGGCGAGTCCTCCGAGGGTTAGGAGGGTTATTTTACACAAAGGGGCCTGTTGTGTCCTTAATGGTCTCTTTCTGATAACACCAGAAACAGTGGAAGTGTGAACTCAGACACAGCGCTGTATGTGTTTTGTTCCTCACAGGCCAAGGGCGGAGGGTACGAAAGTGAAAGCGCTTACCCCAACGCGGAGCTCGTGTTCTTGGAGATCCACAACATCCACGTGATGAGAGAGTCCCTGCGCAAACTGAAGGAGATCGTGTACCCTTCCATTGATGAGGCACGGTGGCTCTCCAGCGTGGACGGCACGCACTGGCTGGAGTATATACGGGTGAGGAGGGCTGGTCCTCGGCATGCTTCCCGGTCCAGATCTCCTGCGCACCTGCCGTAGGTCTGTGCGTCCGCGCGGTTTCCCAACACTGTGCAGAAGCACAGCTTTGCGGTGTAGGCAGCATTCAGACTGTGGTCTCTGTCGAGGGATACTGCTTGCCTCAGTCCGGTTTGGAACGTACTTTGTGGCCCTGTAGTAAGCGAGTGCACTTGCCGTGGTCATTTTCCTTGGTGTAAGGTGTCCCCGCCCCCAGCGCTGATGTCCCTGCGTCGCCTCACTGGATTGCATTGTTTGGTTTATTGACCTGAACTTCTAACATTCTCCGCAGAACTGTTTTTGCTGTCCTAGAAATTAAACGTTGCCTGCTCTAACGTGCCTTCTTTCCCGAAGATGCTTCTTGCTGGGGCCGTAAGGATCGCCGATAAGATCGAGTCTGGGAAAACGTCGGTGCTGGTGCACTGCAGCGACGGCTGGGACCGGACCGCGCAGCTGACGTCCCTGGCCATGCTGATGCTGGACAGCTACTACCGCACCATTAAAGGCTTCGAGGTGCTCGTAGAAAAGGAGTGGATAAGCTTCGGACATAGGTTTGCACTGGTAAGCTGAGACCGTAAGGTCAATTCCTGACTTGTTTTGTTCTAGCCTATGCATGTGTGTGTCACATACAACACGCACACACACACACACGCGCGTGTGCGTTTTCTGCTCTGTGTCAGACCTGAATCACCGTAATAGAATTCTGTGGACCTCAGCATGGTATGATTTTGGTAGGGCACTCTTTTTTTTTTTTTTTTCCAACAATTTTCTTAGTGTAGATATCTTTCTTTTTTAAATAAATAAGGTAAAATTCATATAACAGAATTAATCTTAAGGCATATAGTTCGGTGACATTTAGTGCATTCACAGTGTTGTACCAGCACCAGTTCTGTCTAGTTCCAGAACGTTTCTTCGGCCCCCGAAAGGAAACCCTGTACCCATTAAGTAAGTCCTTCCTCATCTCCCCCTCCTCCAGCCCCTGACAGCCACTTTCTGTCTTTCTCAAGTTGCCTGTTCTAGGTGCCTCCTGTAAATGGAATCATAGCGTTTGTCTTTCTGTGACTGGCTTATTTCTCTAAACACAGTTTTTAAGGTTTATCCATTACATAGCATATATAAAAACTTAGTTCCTTTTCATACCTGACCAGTATTCCCTTTGCTTATCCATTCCTGTTGGTGGACACTTGGATTATTCCCACCAGTTGGCTCTTGTGACTAATGCTGCTGTAAACGTTGGTAGCTTTTGCCACGCGGACTACCACAAACCGAGGAGCTTAGCCAGTAACAACGTATAGTCTCCCAGTTCCGGAGCCTGGACGTCCAGGATCCAGGTGCTGGCCAGGTTGGTCTGTCCTGAACCGTGTCTTCTCGGCTCGTGCGTGGCCGCCTTCTCCCCCTATGCTCACACGGCCTTTTCTCTGGGTGCGCCTTGCTGGTGCCTCTCGCGTTCGAATTGCTTCTCCTTAAAAGGACACCGGTCAGGCTTCCATCTTCCTTCTAATCACCTCTCATCGACCCCATCTCCAGATACAGTCCAATTCTGAGGCCCGGGGGGTCAGGGCTCCAGTGTAGGGATTGGGGCAGTACACAGTTCAGCCTGCGACGGCCGCCTTCACACTGGGGACACTCCTAGGAGTGGGATGGCTGGGTCGCCTGGTGGCCGTTCTTGGGCTGCCATTTGCATTTAGTCTGAATGGCTGTTCGTTCCTGCTCTTTCCCAGTCATTGCGCCACTGGGGCTTCATCTTAACTGTGCCTCATTCAGACCCGCTCAGAGCAGGAGGGCGGGCTGTGCGTGTGGGGGCGCTTCCGTGGCTCCCACCATGGGGGTCCCGAGTACATTGGCCGTGAGGAGAGCCTGTGAGCCACATGCCCTTCAGGGGCCATTGTCCGAGCCGCCCCTGCACCATGCCCCATTCCCTCTCTGCACCTCGATGCCCTTCTTGGAGGCGGAGCATTGTGCAGCCCCATTCCTTCATCCTGCCTCTGACCCGCCTCCATGCCCCTCTCGCCTAGATGGGTCCCACCGGCCGTAGGAACGTGCCGCTCTTTATCGCACCTGGAAACCTGCTTTCCCTTGACTCTGCTTCCCCTCCAGCTGTCTGTCACTGCAGAGATCTGCTCCCTTCACGACAGCTGCCCTGTGCTCACTTGGGCCAGGCTTCCTCCTCCCGACACCCACCCCGGCCTGAAACCGCACACCCCAGCCGCCAGTCCCAGTCAAGCCTTCTCTTATTTGGCCTGAGCAATTGATGCTGTTGTTCCTTCCCTATTTCTGGAAACTTGCTTCCCTTGGCTTCTAGATCTGCACAGCCTTTTGAATTTCCTCCTATCTCCTAGTCCTCCCTCTCTCCCCGCCCTCTTCGTGTTGGGGTGCCCCAGGGCTCAGTCAGCAGAGTGCTCCTCTTCTCTGTGCTTAACACCGTAGTAGTGATCACGACTGGTCCCACGTCCTTAAACACGTTCAAATCTGTCGCAGTGCCACTGATGCCCCCTTCATTCCGGCCTGCCCATCTCCCTTGGGGCTGTGCTGGCAGCCTCCTAATTAGTTTCTCTGTCACCCGCCCCTTCCAATCCAGTGTCCTCACTGCGGCCAGACGGAGCGTTCCAAGACGCAGATCTCATGCTGCGCAGAACCCTCTGAGCTTTCCTGTGGCCCATGCGGTTGTGGGCAAACTCCTCAACTCAGCCTTTGAGGCCCTCGGTCATCTGGCCTAGTCCAGCCTTGTCTCGCCTCCCTCCCTTGCCTCATGCCCGGATGCCTCTGGTGCTGTTGGTATCCCCCGCCATGCTCCCACTGCTTCTACTGCGGTGCGGCCCTGGCCAGCTGGGAAGCAGGTACCCCCCTCTGTCCGTGAAGGGTTATCTGAAGTGAGACCTGCTCCCCTGCCCCACCCGAGGTTGGCTCTTGTTCGGTCGCGGCCCCGCCATACCCATTCCAGACTTGGAAGCCCTGGGCACGTTTCAGTGCCTTTGGTGTTAACAGGGCTTTCTCCCACGACTACACTGCAAGTGAATTATTTGTTCAGCCCGGGTACCATGTCTCATTTGTATTAGTATCTCATGTGTGTAGCCAAGAGTATGGCCTCTGTGGGACAGCAGCACATGTCCCCAAACTCCCAAGGGCCAGGCAAGATGCCTTGCGTACACCAGAGGAATTCAGTGAGCAGCTGTTAAAAGAATGAATCTTAAATTGCGAGCAGCCGTGCAAAACCATTCCCAAGGTGCCTTCAACACTGAAGAGCAGGTTCTACAGATTATCTTGTAAAGGGGAAGTGCAGAGATAAGGCCACTTCTGCAGCTGCTGTGGAAAACAGTACAGCAGTTCCTCAAACAAATAAAAATAGAGCTACCCCGTGACCCGGCAATTCTGCTTCTGGGGATACACCCAAAAGAAGTGAAAACAGACTCGGATACTTGCACACCCACGCGTACAAGCAGTGTGGTTCATAGGAGCCCAGAGGTAGGAGCAGCCCCGGTGTCCATCGACAGATGCATGCGTACACAGAATGTGGTCTGTCCATACAATGGACGTGTCACTCAGCTCAAAGAGGGAAGGAATTTCTGACACATTCTACAATACAGATGAACCTTGAGGACCTTCTGCTGAGTGAAAGAAGCCAGTCACAACAGGACAGATACTGTAGGAGTCCACTTATAAGAGGGAACAAGAGCAGTCACATGCACAGGGACAGAAAGTACACAGGTGGCGGCAGGGTGGGGAGACATGGAGTGAACAGATTGGAAAGATGGACGGTGGGGTTGGCTCCCTGCGCTGAGCGTACTTGATCCACACCATGTGCACAAACTGGTTAAGGTGGCCCATTTCATGTTCTGTATGTTTCACCACAATTGAAAACCAGTAAGACCCAACTACTGTAACTGTGAGGTCTGGATTTCCTCGTTTCTATGTCTCTCCTGCTGGCAGTTTCCTAGACCCAGTACTTCTCGTGCTTTCTATGTAGTAGTTGCATTGTATCTTTGGAATGTCTCCTTCTCATCCTTTTGCTTCGTCACCAGAGTATTTGAGCCTTCTCTTCGAATGCTCGCTCTCGAACTGTTTTTTAACGTGACGTTTCCAATGTTTTGTCATGTTTGTTTTTGAAGTTCTTTTATCAGGAATCCATGAGTAGCTCTACAACACTGAAAGGTGTGAAACGCACTGTTGATTATCAAGTATGGCTCAGAAATGGGCTGCCTTGAGCAAGGACTCCCCCTTACCATTTCAAGTGTGGGATTTGGGGGGCTCTCTGAGTCCTGTAGAATTGGTTAAAACGTATAGATTATTATTTGATTCTCAGACTTCCTGACATTTCGGAAAACTGGGAAGACCTGTTTTTCCACCTGTGGAGGAAATGGCCACCGTAATGTGCTTTCTGAGCGGCTAATCGGTAGTCCTACGTTGACACTGTGCACTTGGTGCTGTGGCCTGGCCTGACCCTAGCATTGGGACTGAAACGTTTACTGGCCAATTGCTTATAACTTCTTAATCTCCACTATTTTAAAGTGAAATTATAAAAGTCAACACATACCAGTACAGTACCTTGAAGTTGTGTTTCCTGTTAGGTCTTGGGACCTAGAGATGACACCTAATGCTTGCCACTAGGCAACTTGAAGTGACTTTTGAGAGCACTGTGGCATGCGTTCACATGCTTCACGTCTCATTTGTTCTCAGAGAGTGGGCCACGGCGACGACAACCACGCCGACGCTGACCGGTCCCCCATATTTCTCCAGTTCATTGACTGTGTTTGGCAGATGACAAGACAGGTAAGAAATTTCAAGGATATTTCTGACTGAAAATTGAAGATTAGATAAATATTTATGTTCGTTCAAAATGAACACACGTGTATGTGTGTAAAAATAGGACCCCTTCTGTTATTTAACTCGGGTTGATTCTAATTCACTTAGAAGTATAAGCAGAAAATTAGAGACTATCATTTCTCACCAAAAGTTCCTGTTCTTGTGCAAATGCTTTTGTCAGTCTTCTGTCCACCAGCTCTGCCGACCAAGGCCTCGCTTCTGCCATTCTGCTGCTCGTGCTCCCTTTCTGTCTGGGTGAAGAGGCACAGTCCCCTGCTGAGCAGGCCAAGTGTTTGAAACAGGGATGTGACAGAACTGACAGCAGGGTGGGGGATGCCGGCCCTGGGAACCCAGGAGTCTGCGTGCCTGGCCTGGGCCCCCATGGCCCCGCGGCAGTGCCGCCGAGGGCAGGGAATGTCTGGGAAGCAGAGGTGGGTAGGAGGTTACTGGTGCTTAGTTTCCAAACCCCAGTGCACAGGGCCCCAGTATGCAAGGTGGCCACGCAGGGGTTCCCCCTTCCCTAAGTGTATTGGGCCTCCATGGTTTCAGTTTAAAGCAGGCCCTGAGGCCTGTGCTGTTTATTCCCTGGTCTCCTAACACCTGGGCCCAAGTTTGGGGTCTTATCCTCAGGATAGGAGATCAAGCCAGAGCGGCAGGGACAAAGTGGCATACAGAGCGGTAGGGTGGAGAGAATGAGGCAGAGAGAGAGAGAGAGCCGCACAGAGCCACACACACAGGTACAGAGAGAGACAGTCACCTAGAGACCTAGACGGAGAGAATAGAAAACAGGCAGTCGCCCCAGAGCCTGTACAGGGACAGAGTCAGAGGGTGGAGAGCCATGGCCTGGGTGCTCTCCTTCCTCCTGGCCCGGAGGTCTGGCCTTGGCTGCCTTAGTCAGGGGAAGAGGGCCAGCTGGAAGACTGCTGGCGACCTCTAGTGCCTCGGTCAGCAGCCATGGCGCTCACGACAGCCTCCTGACCACATTATTACCATCACCCCAGGATCTTTTCAAAGGATCTCTGCTTTCTAAGCCCGGGAAGTCAGATGTACGACTATCTGTGAAATCCCTGACGGTGCACCACTCTTAGTGGTGGGGGGCGGCAGTGGGCAGGAGAGAGGCTGAGCCCACTCTGGTGCACTGCTGCCCCACTGCCTCTCGGCCCAGACCCCTTCCAGCAGCAAGTGCTCAGGAGCCATCTGGGGGACCCCCGCCTCACTGTGTACCTGTGAACACTGTCAGCGCCTGGAAACTTTTAAAGGTGCACATGCTTGGGCCCCCTTCCTTGCACACCCTTCCTCCTGTGGGCCGAGGGAGAAGCCCGGATATATGTCATTCTGGAACATTCCCTGTGTGCATTCTGAGGTGCCAGTGAGGCAGAAGACCAGCCTCCATACGACAGGCCCCATCCTGCCGCAGTCCCGGGGCCGGTAGCCTCAGCTTCCCCTGGGCACGGAGAGATGAAAATTCTCAGGCCTGCCCAGAGCTGCTGACACTGGAGGGCAGGTGGCTCTGGGTGTGGGGGTATTACTAAAACGCAGTCTGATTTGTGAGTCTGCATGCCTCATGGATCTCAGTACCAAGGATCTAGAGAGAGCAGGCATGCTTTCAGAAATAAGAAAAAGGGGGGGCGGGGTTGAGTTCTGATCAGCTAGCGGAGACCCTCCCAGAGTCCTTGGGACTTAGACCTTCCTCTTACTTTTAGGCCCAGCTTCCCCAGACTGATGGGGCTCTCGTGTTTTCCAGGCACCAGGTCACACACGATTCAGAGCAGCCATTTGGAGGGCTGGTGGGGGCGGAGGGGCGTTTCAGAGGTGGGCACCGGTGGGATGAGTGACGGATGGCAGTGAACACACACTCAGAAAGCACGGAGGCCGGCCAGGGGTCATACTGTTATGTAGCCCCGTGTGAACTTCTTGCTGTTTGTATTAACTCAGCCAATAACAAAATTAAATGATGGTTACATTCAGGTTAAAACAAAAAAGTATAAAATGCATTTTAGAAAAATTGTGTAACAAGGTTGAACACATACACAAAATGATGTTTCTGAGGGGATAAGCACTACTTTTGTTGATGTGAAGTAGCTCCTTCCTCCCAAATGCTAAGTGCACGCATACGCGCATGTAGTACCCACAACTGCTTTCCATTCCTCATACTGTTTTGTCCCTATTTTCGTGTTTAATCTAGATCATTTTTGTGCTGTTTATTGGATTTTAAGGGAAAAAAGGACAAGGGGTTTAGATTAGATTTCAGATGCCTTTCAGCTCCTGTCCATGAAACGTGTATAATTAACGTCTCCTAAAACAACATGGTTAATGCAATAGAAGCAGAAAGAGCACCGCTCAGTCTATCAGTTAAGTTACAAGTGGATGCGACATGCAGCTTGTTAGGAAAGATGCATTAATGTAATGAGATTAATTTATTTGGAGGTTGCCTACTGCTAAATCAAGTAAGCTAAATCCGCATTAAATCATTCAAAATCTCAGGATAACGTGAACTAGGCTGTGTGCACAAATTGCTAGACAAGGATCTAAGGGAAAGGAATTGAGCAGCTCTTCAGAAAAGAGTCTCAAACATTCTACAATAACCGTAGTTTAATAGACTCTGCCCTTTTGAGTAGGTTCAGTAGTGGTTCATATTTTTGTTCCTCAAGATGTGCAGAATTTCGTTGTGGATTTCTAGAGTTTTTGACCCCATACTTTTTAGGTAGATGGTATAGTTTCCAGGAGAAGAGGCCAACAGAAATTGCGAATCACAAGACTTAATCTTCTATTCCTATTACTCCTATTACTCTGTTGCTGCTTCCTCTAATGAAGCATTTCCTGGGCTGAGCGTGAGGCCGCAACGCCATTTGAACGGGACCAGCAGTCCCGGCGAGCATCCGAAGGTGCAGCTCTTGTGTCCCGGTTCCGGGAGTGCTGACAGGCGGAGGCCAAGCCCCGCCTGACCTAGACCTACCGGCGCTGGGATCCACTTGGCCAGAATAAGGCTTAGAGTCGGGGCTGCTAGAACATGCCCAGCCCAGCTCCCAGGAGCAGGCAGGCTCAGAGTTCGCAGTAAAGACTCATTTGACTTTAGGAATGTGTCCATAGAAGCTTTGCTGTCCTGTTAGGAAATGTGTAATTTAAATGAAAATAAAACCTAAATCTTCCATTTCTATCCTTGATTTGGTAAAGCTTCAGTGTACATAAATGTTATATATTTGCTTAACATTCATAAATTTTGTGGTGCCAATAATTTCTTAACTAGAGTGTAACTAAACTGCATAGAAGAATGCTGGGAAAAGTAGACATGATATGCTTGGCCGTTTAAAGGATAGCCATTTGGAATGTGAGGCCACTGGTAGATTTGCAAGTTCAAGGCCCTGAGAGAGGATTCATTAGTAGCTATTATCAGCATTTCAGCCAGATTTAGTTGATGTAATTCATCTAAGAACCACCACCATGGTGAATTTCCAGAGGTTTCTGAAGAAGTGGCATTCTGAGGGGGCTCCCCAGAAGAGAGTTGTGTTTCTGCGGGAACGGTCCGTAAGACGGAGAGAGGCCCACCTGCATCCCGTCTGAGCAGAAGTCCGCACGGCGGCTAATGTGATGAGCGGCCGGGGAGGAAGAGAGCGATTGCAGGGGGAGTTTGGATGGTCCTGGATGGACCGTTTTTTTCTCTTTAGGAAGCTTATCCCTAGCCTGGGAAAGTAATACGGCCATCGGTGACCGTGGTTGTCTCTCTAGAGATGACAGGATGAGTCATGAGAGTATGCAAACAGCACTCTGGGGACCAGTTTCATACTTTAAAGAAAATGTACTTAAAGCTCTGCTGGGTGGTTCCAGTGGCCTTTGCCGCCTTGGGTACTTCGCTGGGGCACTGGCACGTGGGAGGCGCCCCACCGTCGCCTGCCCAGGAGCTTTGTTGCCATCATTAATCATTACTGTCATTTCGAGACCATCTCCTTACGGCTACTAAATGCCAGGTACTGGTTTGAACCTCCCGGCAATGTTAAAGTCCTTGTTGGAATTCTGCAAAGAACCCATTGAGAATTACCTAAACCAATAATTGAAATGATTATGTGATTTTCTTATGCTGTTAATGTGGTGAATTACAGTGATTACTATTTTTTAACATTTTTAAAGTTTTTAACATTGATCTTCAAACGTTAAGCCAGCCTTGCATTCCTGAGCTGAACCCCACCGGATCATGTTGTGTTTGTCAGTTTGTTCAGATGTTGGTAAGGGTTTGGGGGGTGTATGTTCGTGGAGTTGTCTCTGTGGGAAGGTTTTTAATCACGAGTTTTTTCTTTACTAGATAATAGGCTTTCCGTTCTTTCTTGAATCCCTTTTGGTACCTGCTGTGCCTGGGAACCCCTCTCCCTTCTCGGACTCCAAACGTAGCGCCAGGCAGAAAGCTGGGACCGTAGTCGAACTGGCTTTGTCTGTTTGCCGTCTGGGCGGGCCGGCACAGCCCCGGGCCGCCTGCTGCCAGCGTGTGTGAACAGCGGCTCTGTGCGCTCTGTCCCGCTCTCTCCTCGCTTCTGCAGAAGGGCGGCTGCGGGCTCTTCGCCCAGCTGCAGGTGTTCTAGCGCCGTCTCTGTGGGCCTGGACCGGAAGCTGTAGGAAGTGAAATCCGACATGGCTCAGTCTTCCTTTTAACCTTCAACTGTATTCCAAATTGTAATTTAGCTTTCACCGAAAATTCCTACCACTGTATTGTAGAAATTGAACTTTAAACCTTACTTCTCTTTCCTTTGAAGTTTCCATCGGCATTCGAGTTTAATGAGCTGTTCTTGATCACGATTTTGGACCATCTATATAGCTGTCTCTTCGGGACTTTTTTGTGCAACTGTGAACAGCAGCGGTTCAAAGAGGTAAGTGCACGCCATCCTGTCTGTTGCTGCCCATGGTTTAGGGGCCTTTCCCATTAAGTGCCACTGTGGAAGGGGGGGTACTGGGTGGAGAGGGGACCTGGGTCTGGCCCTGCTGCTGTGTATAAATGGGGGGTTGCATGAGATGCCCCAGCATGTGTGTCTGATCTTCCATGTGGTCGGACACAGGCCCCTTCCTTTATGGGGGCTGGGAAGCAAGCCCACCACTGTCTGAGGACTCTTAAGGTTTTGTACAGTCAGTTCTAGACCTTGGACCCCTAAACCCCAAGTTCGTGTACTTCCTACCACACTGACTCCAAAATGATGTGATTCCGCTCTTCACTGCCCGTTCCATCAGGGTGACAGGTGCGCAGAGGCCTAGGATGGTTGAAGTCTGTAGTTGACCCCGGAACTTCCTGCTAGGTAGCGAGCCAGACTTCCTTTTCCGTCCGGCCGAGCTTCTCAGAGTTCCATTTCCCCTCTTTCCTCCTAAGTTGTTTTTTTTTTTTTTTAATTTAAAGATTGATTTATTTGAGAGAGAGCGAGCATGAGAGCATGAGCTCAAGGGGCAGTAGGAGAGGGAGAGAGAACCCCAAGCAGATTCTGCACTGAGAGCAGAGCCCGAAGGCAGGCTTGATCCCACGAACTGACCCGAAACCAGTTATTGGTGCTCAGCTGACTGCATCACCCAGGTGCCCCTTTCCTCCTCATTTTGAGATAAATGAAAGAAACGATCACGAGGAAGCACTGGGAAAAGGCAGTTTAGAGTGTCTTCTGGTTAACAGAAAAGGGCCACCACCTGTAGACTAATAAGCACATCAGAACATTATCGAATTTTGGAGAAAATAGTCGGTCGCCAGCACCCACCTCCCTCTACAGCCTCCCCACAGCTGTCGCCCCCCGTTCCATGTCCACACCCCACCCAGTCTCCTCCCTTTAGCCCTTCTGTCACCCGGGAGCTTGCCTGGACCCAGTTCAGTGTTCCTCCTGCCCCAAACTCTGTTCTCTCTCGGTCACTGTCTGTCCCATTGTGCTGCCGCTCCCCTGCATCTCCCTAGAGGGCAGCTTTGCTCCTCAAGATGCCTTAGCATTTGCCTCCTCCCTCCCCCAGCTGCCACAGCTGCTCCCCACAAGAGATTCTTTAAAAAAAAAAAAAAAAAAGACTGTATTTCCTTATGAGAGAGACAGAGGGGAAGGAGAGAGCAGGAGAGGGGCAGGCAGACTCTGCCTTGAGGGTTGAGCCCAAATCATGGCCTCAGCTGAAATCAAGGGTCCGACTTTCAACCGACTGAGCCACCCAGGCTCCCTGAAGAGATTCTTTCTTAGTCTGGCCACTTGTCACTGCCCCACAGCTTAGTTCATGGTGGACTAAGGCCGCTGCCTGGAAATGAACTTCGCTCCCTTCATTTCTGACCTCCAGCAACCTGTGGCTTCCATTGTGGGCAGGATAAGGTCCACATTCCTACCGGCCCAGGTGATAGGGCCCTGTTAACCTCTTGAAAAAAAGAAGTTTTAGAGTGAATTTTATGGGATGTGACTCGTATCTCAATAAAGCTATTTTTTGAAAATCAACAGAATGTTCACATGTAGAATTTAAACCCTGATGGTCTTTTTTTTTTTTTTTTTAAAAAGTATATTTAAAAAAATCAGCTCTCTTGATCTATGACTTACGTACAACTCACCCTTTTAAAGTGGTTTTCGGTGTATTCAGAACGCGCGGCCACCACCACCTCAGTTCATAAACCCCTTAGACTTTATATCACCCCAAAGAGAGAGACCGGCCCGTGAGCAGTCACTCCCCGTTCCTCACTCCCCCTGTCCCTGGCAGCCGCGATCTGCCTTCAGTCCCTGCGGATTAACCGATTGCAGACACCCCGCCTGAGTGGAAGCGAACAACATTTGTCCTCCATGAGTGGCGTCATGTCGTCCAGGTCCGTGCTTCGCAGGTGCCCGAACTCTGTGCCTTGCTTTTGTCTGAGCGACATTCCACACTAGGGAGAGGCCCCGAGCTGCGGCTGCGGTTGGTCACCGGCGGACTTCGTGGCCGTCGCCGCTCTGGCCACTGACGAGTGCGCTGATACGCTGCGGACATTTGAACGTGTGGATTTTATTTGGACACGTGTCACCCCCCCCCTTCGGAACCGGAAGTGCAGTTGCCCAGTCACATGGGAACTGCGTGTTTAACCTTTTGAAGAACCGCAGACTGTTCTTCCAGAGTCAGTATCTTACCAGCAAGGTCGAAGGGGACTCTTTTCGCACTTTTTCACAGATGCTTGTGTATTTTTTTATTCTAGCCATCCTCGTGGTATCTCATTGTGGGTTCTGGGGTACATTCCCTGGCAAGTGATGGCAGTGCGAGCACATTTCCACGTGCGTCTTGGCCTTCCGCATAGCTCCTGTGGACAACTGTTCGCTCAGACCCCTGCCCGTTTGCAGTTGGGCTGCCTTCATCACTGAGTCAGAAGACTTCCTTAGAACTCGGGATACATGCGAGTCCCTTATCAGATAAATGATTTTCAAAAATTGTTACCCACTCTGTGCATTGTCTCTTCACTTTTTTGATGGTCTCATTTAAAACTAGTCTAATTTTCCTGAAGCCCAACTTTTCTGTTTCCTTTCATTGCCTGTGCTTTTGGGGTCCTATCCAGGAAGCCATTATTCAACCTGAGGTCGTGAAGAGTTGAGCCCATGTTTTCTTCTGAGTTTTATAGTTTCAGCCCTTCCATTGAGGCCTGTGACCCGTGTTTCAGTTCTTTTTGCGTGCAGTGTATGGTATGGGTCCAAATTCATTCTTTTGTCAGCCGTTTGTTGAGAACACTCTCTCCCCCAAACCGAAGGCTCTCGGTGCCCAGCTTGGAAATCGGGGACTGCCTAACTGAGGCCTCGTTTCCGTATCATCTTCCCGCTGTTGATGCGCGTGTCTGTCCCTCCCGGGCTGGCACCGCCTGTGTTGGTGACTGTAGCTCTTCAGAGCCCCTTGAATTCTCGCTGGTGTTGCTCTTAGAAACGCAGAGTATAAAATAGGAAAAGGTCCTGATGGAATTCTCTGTGTCCAGCTTGTGGGAGTCAGCCGGCTTTACAGTTTTCTAATTTTGACTTTGTCACTGTGCTTGGTCCGTGTCTAACAATGTCCTGTCCTGCCCAGCCTGTGGGTTCCGGCATCCCACTCACGGGAGCGGCGTGGGTAGTCCCACATTTCTTAAGTGGGCACGTGCTTCTCGGTGGGAGGCTTCACCCGCCTGCCACCCCGGAGTGTTTTCACGCCGGATAGGCATGATTTTCCGGGGAAAGCAATCATCTTATCTGTGAATTCTACCCCAGTCACAAAAGCAAAACTGCAAACTGGAAATAAAGACTGTGTTTGTTATGGACAGGCCCCATCATCCCGTGCTTGTTAGAAAGTTCTCATCTTGCCTTCACACAGATATGGTTGCCAGATGTCACCTCACTCAGCAATGCATTTTGTCAGGACAGGAACCACTGTATGTTTCCCTGCTGTCCCTGGCATGAGGTGATGCTGAAGTGTAAGGGATGGGGGGTGGGGCTTAGCAAATGTTCTGTAACTGAAATTTCAGCCTTTGAACTCCTTTTATCCAAGGCCTTTTGTCTCCATAATGCAAAATGTCAAGGATCTGAAAAAAAGTTGAATTTATTTCAATGTATTCCTTTTTTGTTTTTCAGGATGTATATACGAAGACTATATCTTTATGGTCCTATGTCAATAGCCAGCTTGAAGAATTTTCTAATCCTTTCTTTGTGAATTATGAAAACCACGTCTTGTATCCCGTTGCTAGTCTCAGTCACTTGGAACTATGGGTAAACTACTATGTGCGCTGGAACCCACGAATGCGGCCTCAGGTAGCTTTTTGTTCTTTGCAAAAGTGTGTCTTTCTAAGCAGAGATACCGGTGTAGAAATGCGGGCATGCTGGGTCTTAGCGTACGCTCCTTCTGCCCTCGCCTCTCAGGTTTTAATCCTGTGCTTTCATGTTCTAGCATTTTCTTTTCACACACCAATCCTGAAGCTGTTGGCTAGATTAAAAATCTTGGCACCTCTGTCCTCTGCTAAAGGCAGCGGCGGCTCCTGCGTTTCGCCCTCGGGCCTTCCCGGGCCCGGTGCCTTTGCAGACTCGGGTAGGAAGAGGGCACGTGCCGAAGGGGTCGAGCGTCCGGCCCGCAGCGCGCTCGTCCGCCGGCCGGTCCTTCCGACGGTCCTTCCGAGGCCGCAGATCTCCCAACAGCGGCCGGCAGGGCCCGGCGCTCGGCCGTGGTGCGCGGGCCTCGCCGGCGCGGGCTCCCCGGGCGCCTCCCCGAGCCCGGGCGCTCCCGGGGCTGCCGATGGCCGCGGCCCCCGTCCGTGGCCAGGGGACTCTCTGCCGAGGTTCGAGTGTGACGTCTGTGGGGGCGCGCGGCCGTCTGCCAGCGGCGGCTTCGGGGCCTCGTCCGCTGGCGTCGCCGCTCTCGGGCGCCTTTCCGCTCAGCGTCGTCCTCGGCCCCTGGCCGCCCTCCGCGTCCCCGCCGGGTCCCGGGGCGCTAGGGCCGCCGTGTCGGGGAGCACGGGCGGGCGCGCTCCCGCGGGGGCGAAGCGCGGGCTCGGGGTCCTGGAGACCGAGGTGCCGACGGGCTGCTTCCTCGTGAGGGCCGCCGCGGACCAGTGTGTTCCGGGCTGCCCTCCGCGGCGCGTGGAGGTTTTCTCCCCGCGTCGGCCCGTCGTCTCCCCTGCTCGCGCGGGGCCGCGGCCCGGTCGCCCCTTCGGAGGACGAGACCCAGCAGCTCCTCTCAGCTTGCGGTTCCTGGTCCTTGAACCTCGGAGGGACCGTCTCGTCGGGCCCCTTCCCTCCCTGACGGGCGCCTCCGTCACTGTCGCCTCAGCCCCGGTTCCGGCCGAGCGAGCGGCCGGCTGCCCCTCCCGCCTCTCCCCTGCTCATTTCTTGCCTCTTCTTCCCTCTTTCCTGCGGCGACACCACAGCTGGCAAAGCCCCGTCTTCCTCCAGAGCCTCTGGGCCGCTCTGCCCGCTCCGACCCCTCAGGACGCTTTTCCGGAGCTCCGGAGCGGGGCCCGCGCGGCCGCACTCGTCTCTCCGTCGCGGCCGGGGCCGGCCCCGGGCCTCGCGCTCCCCGCTCTGCCTCCCGCCCCGGGGGCCTCCATGTCCCCACACGGGGCTGTCAGCCCCCGACTCCGGAAAGGCCTCCGCCGCGCCAGCCTCTCAGCACACCGGCAGCCCGCGCTCTGAGAAGCTCCTCCGGGCAGCGCTCCCCAGCCCGAAACCGGCCTCCCCGCACCGTGGCGAGGCCCTCGCTGTCCCGCACCGGGCCGACTTCTCACCCGGGGACCGGCCGTTCGCTGCTGCGGAGACAGTGACAGCCCGCGGCAGCACACAGGGGACCGCATGGCCAACGTGGCCAGAGCACATTTCTAGCCTCCAAATGGATTCTTGGTTTAGTGCTAACTTCTAGGAGTTGGAAAATGTTTTCTTCGTTGAGGACCATCTGAAGCGGGAGGGCCGTAGTCTCTTCTGTTCTCCGTGGGAGCTAATGGTCCCCAGAAGTCAAGTTCTTGGGGCAGTACAGGTTTTTACCTTTGTGGGCAGGGAGCCGTCGGGACCGAGCTCCAAACGTTCTGCTGATGGGCGTCCATCCTGTTAGCGCCACGGGGTCCGCGACTCACAAGCATGGTCCCCACATGCTGTCCCCTTCCCTCCCCAGAGTGACACCCCCCCCCCCCCCCCGGGCAACTCACCATTCCCTGGTCACGCAGCTGAAGTTGCTCATACAACAGCCCGCGGTGCCCAGGGCTGGCCTCCCAGGGCTGCCCGATGGCTCCACCTGTCTGTCCCCACTGTCCCCTCATCCAAGCTCCGGTTTACCTTCATCAGGCTGTGGCGACAGCTGATTTCTCCTTCTCTCTCACGCTCTGTACTCTGCAAGGGCTTTCCCCTGGACTAACAACTACTTGTTACATTAGATGGACTCATCCCCCAAACGAGAACCACATGTGAGAGCGAACGGCGGGCCCAGGAACCTCAATGAGCGGGGTGTCACCAGTCCCGTCAGCAGCTTCTGCAGTGACTCACCGCCACAGAAGTGCGAGAACAGGCCTAACCTGCCCTTTTCCGGGCCACTTCCAAAACACACTCCTTCCTGACCTCAGCTGCTTCGGATACGCCAGCCCCAGGGGACCCTTAAGCCCCTCTTTCTAGTCACTGGAGTCCCTTTGACTCAGGAATGCAAGCCAGCATCGGCTGGGCAGCACCTCCTCAGCTGCCACGCTTCCCTGTCCTGCTGGGGCAGCTCGCTTTTTCTCCTCGGGCCGTTCGCTTTCGTGTGTCGTAGCAACGAGGAAGAAGGGCTCTGGGCTAGAGTGTACGAGAAAGTCCCTTTATTTAAATCACAGAGTTAGCAAATAGTATTCTGGGCGACACAGAGGACAGATGGTGGGTAGGATTTCTGAAACTTCAGCAGAGAAGCCAAGGGCGTCCCCCAGGCCCGAGCTCTTCCTCCCGCAGCGCGAGCTCCCCGCGCTCGCAGACTGCGGGCCTCTGAAGGCCTGCCAGCCCGGCCTCTCACCCGCCGCAAGGACCGTGACAGAAGCGGGAGCCACGGACCTCGCTGCTCTAAGTCGAGATCTCTGGCAGGCCTCTGGGTGCTGTCCACACGGACCTTGGTAGGAAACGGGAGCCATGGCTTGGCCCGTTCTCACCGCCTGGCCTGCGCTCATGCAAGGGTCGGGGTCCTGTCCCCTCTCCGGCAGTGGCTCCATGCTGAGACCTTGTGGGACAGGAGCTCTTCGTGCGCCGTGCTCTACAGAAGGGAGAGCTGGCAGGCGGGCCGTGGGCTACCCATGTGTTGTCCCGAGTGTGGCCAGCGGGGGAGCAGGCTGGGCCTTGGGGGCACTGAAGGCCAGAAAAGGTGGGCAGGCTGGGCTGCTGCACGGTGTGTCAGGCGGCTCCGTCCAGCTGCGCTATGTGCGCAGGACTGGGGGGCGGGGAAGGCAGAGGACTCGCCCATTTGGCCCCTTTGGTCTGAGGAGGAGGGTCTAGACTGTCTGCCAGGTGGAAGGAGGGCCGAGCAGCCTTCCAGTTTCCTTTGGGACCCACTGGCCGAGGCCCCTAGCTGGCCAGGGCCATTTCCTCAAATCAAGCAGGCTTTGGATCTATAGAAGTGGCCTCGGAGGAAAGGCTGCCCGGAGATGTCCGATGAGCATCTCAGGCCCTGGGCACTCCCCTACATGGGCTGCCCCTCTCCAGGACCGCTGCTGCAGAAGGTTCCCTCGTCTGATTCACTTAGAATAAAGTGATCCTGCAAACAGGAAAATAATACAGATAGTCCCCAAGACCTTACCCAATGGTGGCCTCTGGGATTAGTAGCAAATAAGGTAAGTTTCCCTTCTTTGGGGGCGTCAGTGGCATCGGACTCCCATCATCCGTCCCCTCCTCCTACAGCTTGATGAAGGCCGGAGCTTGTTCTTTGCTGGTTACCAACCCCCCCATTCTTTCCCTGCCTCTTTTCACTCCCCCCATCGGCTGTCCGGCCGTCCGGCTGTCCGGCTGTCCGTCTGTCTCTTTCCGGCCCTCCCTCTCTCCCTCCAAGGGCTGATGGCCATTGGCAGCCCTGATGCAGGAGCTCAGAGTTTTGAGGGAGGAAGCAAAGGCTTGGGGGGAAAGTGCTGCAGCCAGAAGGGACAGCGCAGGCCTGGCGTTGATCAAATCCTAGAAGATTCTGGAATGCAGGAGTGGCAAAGGGGCAGGATCTGGGGAGAGGGGAGTAGAGGTTGGCTGGGGTCAGACCATGGGGTTGTGAGGCCAAGGTCAGGGCAGCAGAAAGAAGCCACTGGAGGCTGCTGGGTGGGCATCACATAGCCTGGCTGAGGCTCAGAATCCAGGCCTGTAGCTGCTTTGTGCAGACTGGCTTAGGGACAAGGGGAGGCAAGAGGGCAAGGCAAGGAGAGCCCCCACCATGGTGACATTCCTCCCTGGTGGGCCTCACGCCAGCCCAGGAGCCTCCTGAGGGAGAAGTGGGACCTTGGATCTCTGGGCTTGCTAGCTGAGGGAGAGCAGGTGCCGAGTAGGGCCGAGAAGGGCCCCTGACCGCAGCCGTCTCTCTGTCCCCAGATGCCCATCCACCAGAATCTCAAGGAGCTGCTGGCCATCAAGGCAGAGCTGCAGAAGCGCGTGGAGGACCTGCAGCGGGAGGTGGCCACGCGCGCCTCGTCCTCATCCGAGCGGGGCTCCTCGCCGTCCCACTCGGTCACCCCCGTCCACACCTCCGTCTGAGGGGCGCCCGAGGCCAGCACTCGTGGGGACTCCCGCCCGCCAGGACCTCCCGCTCGGCGGCTCAGGCACGGGATGGTAGCTCGTGATCTTGTCTTCTAGGATTAGGCCCGATGTCCTCCCAGTCTGGATGGCACTTCCCACCGGCGACCGTTTGTGTGGCTAGGTGACCACTCCCACTGTCATCGAGTGCTTTGTCTCGTGAACCATTTCCCTCTGGTCTGCGCTCTGCTGCGACGGCCAACTCGCCGCGGCCCCGGGGGTGGGCGCGGGCTGTAGGGGGAAGGGGCCCCCCGTTTCTTTCCGAGGTAAGCCCTTCATTTCCGGGCCCCCCCCCCCCCCCGTCCCTTACAGACCGCGTCGGCCACAGGGCTGCTTTCAGCCCTTTGCTGGGGCTCCACGAGCGTGGGGACCCGACTGTGGCATCAGGCGCGGCGCCGTGGCCAGGCCTCCAGCCCTGGTCGCACCTGGGCCTTCCTGCACCCGTTACTGTTGTGTACATAGAAGGTATTTTTAAAAAAGAGAAACAGGCCTTTATTTTCCTATGTCCTTTTTTATGTTTAGACTAGTCCCCTGAGGCGGCTACTGCTTAACTGGACTGGGTGAGACCTTGTCAAACAAGGCTCGAGCCAACTTCCTGCGGTACACCTGCAGCGGGGTTGGAATAGGGTCGCTGGACCGGCGGGGTCCCGCCAACCCCCGCCCCCGACACAGGTGCTTGCCTCCGAGGCTGCTCCTGGCCGGTGGCGGCGACAGCAGCAGCGGTTCCCACCCCCACCCCCGCCCGGGGATGGTGGGACCCCGCACTGGGCCTCCTCGGGGGCCCTGGCTGCCTGTCTGGCTGCTCCCTGGCCGCTGCGCCTCACCGCTGCTGTTCACACCCGAGTGAGCCCGCCCTCCCCTCTTAGCTGCCCAGCGGCAAGGCTTCTCCTGTCCGGAGACCCCTGTCCGGCTCCGCTCCCCTGCTGCTCCGCGACACACCACCGCGCTCCCTGGCTTGCTCCCTTCCGGCCTGGTGTGGCAGAGGTGGGGAGGGGGTGGCAGGGCCACATGGACCTGTGCTACCGCCCACCCTGCCCACGGGGAGCCCCCTCCCCGGCCAGCCCCAGCCATGCCTGCCCCATTGACAGGCAGCACAACAGCCCCTTTCCTGTGTGTGTACCTAGCACACAACCGTTTCTAACACAACTTGAAGTGTACCGTTGTTACCTAAGCAGTTCTTTTATTTAAGTGTACTAGAATGTAAAACATTCATGGCTCCGATTTTTAAAAACTGGTACAGTATTGTATTTGCCCCATCTGATACACTGTATTTCGATCTGTAATTAAAATAATATGTTTGCTCCATGGTCTTGTTTCTTTAAGTTTTTCTAATTTTTCCCTTGGGGAAAATGACTAAACCCTCCATACCTGTTATTTTATGTACCAAGCATAGTTAATACACATAAAGTGCCTTTACACGATTTAACTCATTTACTAAATCCTGAACGCCCGACACCAGGTCTTCAGTGTCTTGATCAAAATGATGGGGTGGGGGAGTACTCGGATTTTAAAATCCAAAAGGCTCCTCAGCCTTAAGCTTAAGAAAATGCTGATGGGGGAAGGGCCGGAGCCACTGGAGTCAGCAGCAGCTCCACAGAGGCGTGGGGCTCTGTCCAGACCTTGGGAAGGGGACAGACTTCAGAGAAGCCCTGGAGTTCCGACCCCAAGTCTACAGAAGGAATGCTGGCCTCGGGTCCCTGTCCCCCTCCACGCAGAGGCCACTGCAGCTGTGGGCCCCAGCAGCAACACCCAAGTGGCAAGGCCGGGAGGGCCACAGCATAGCCCCTGGCTAGCCACGAAGAACCTCTTTACGGAGTCTGGGCCACCCACCTTGATGGGGAAAACCCCATGCCCACTGCCTCCTGCTCCCCCGCAGCGGTCCGGAGGTGCTCTCGGTATGCCAGCCAAGCAGTAAGGGGATGACAAGGGCGCGCTTGTCCCCAGACGGGCCACTCTGCGCAGCTGCACAACCGATGGCGTGCTCGACCCAAAAGACTGCACACAACCCGAATCCGCCCTAAATGCTGGACTTCGTTGATGAAGGAGCCCCGGGCTGTGGAATCAGGAGTGTAAGGCCTGCCTCTGCCCTCTTGGGTGACCCCCAGACCTCTGCTCGTTCCCCTGCAGCTCCGGGGCCCGGACACGGATCCCAGCCGTGCCGTTCACCAACAGAAGAAACACAGGAACTCTAACCTGCAGGAACTCTAACCTTCTGGAGAGAACACCTTGGGCTGGGGGAGGGGGGGGGGGGGGGGGGGGGGTTGGGGAGGAAGGTGGACCACAAGTACCTTAAGGAAAAAAACCAGGGTCACTTGACAAAGGAAGTCTCTTCACACCATCAGAATACAACGATCTGTTAGGTTCCATTTCCTTTAATGCAAACACGAGACAGTTCACAATTCACAGTTAAACACAAGCACAGAAAAAGTACAGGGCTTCTGAGATCAGTCAACACTTCTTTCTCAGGCAAGGGGCAGAGCACTTCCCAGTCAGGCGCCCGGGGCGGGCCGGCGCTGTTCTCTGGGTCCCACTCCAGGAGCGCGCCCCCCCCCCCCCCCCCGCTGCCGTGCTCCCTCCCTCCTGTGCGGAGTCCCCCCAGGGGCACGGCTATAGACCAGAGATTCTCAACTGGCCCCTCTGGTTTGCTCCACCTTCCCTATTGTCCGGGACAGGCCGGTAGCCAGAGAGATGGAGGTGCAAGAGCCTAGGCTTCTGCAGGCGCCCCTGCCCACCAGCGCCGGGACCAGCGCTCTGCGAATGGGTGGCGGACGGACCTCGGCCTGTCCCATCACTAGGAGGTCTGGCTGCTGGGCTGCGGTCTCCGGAGCCCAAGGGCTCTCTTTGATCCCCACCACTGAGAAAATGTACATCAGAGCTGCAGGGGCTCGGGGTCCCCCCACCACGGGAGCTCCCTGTCAAGCTCGACGGGACAGCTGGGGGACCAGGGGCACGTCCCTCCTCAGGGCTCCTAGCTCCACAGTTCTAGCGACCGCCCTGCCACGCCCGGCTATGCCGAGCACTGCACGGGCCACGTCACTCCTCAGCCTGGCTGCCACCATGAGTGGGCTTCCTCTAACTCGCCCGTGCCAGGGAGAAGTCATCCGCCACCCACGAGCGTGGCCTGGTTTTTCCTCCTTTTTGATGCCCTGGGGACCTTGGGGGGCAGCCAACTGCACCCCAGGAGCTGCCAAGGCTGCCCGGACCCTCCCCCAGCTCCTGTTACCAAGGACACTGGGTGGCAACGGTCCATGGCTACAACCATCCTTCAGCGCGGCCAGCACCAGCCAGGGCTGGGGCCATCAGTCCTTGCCGTCCTTGGTGACAGGGACCAGCCTGGCCGAGCTGACAACTCGCAGAGGGCTCCCGTCAGTGCTCCACACCTGCCCGGCGGACACACGGTCCTGGTGGCGTGGGCCGAGCGCCCCGCCGGGGAAGGGACCCATCCGGGCGGCGGCAGCGGGAAGGAGCTCAAGGGCAGC
>NC_081575.1:4005493-4008567 GCF_022355385.1 Mustela nigripes | reverse complement strand
GCGCTCCCCATGCTCCCCAGTGCGCAGGAGGCTATCTGTTCTATCCAGGAGCTGAGGCAGCTTGGCCCCTCCAGGCCAACTTCCCCTCCAGCACCCACCCTGTCCCCAGTCAGGGCGACCCCGGGCCCGGGAGAGCAGGAGGAAGGCAGACAACCCCTGGGAAGAGTTCGGCCCGTTTCCTCGTGGGTAAAGCAGGGGCACTCCTCGCGAGGCTCACCGGCCAGTGGCGGGCACTCACACAGCGGTGGCCCAGGGCCTTCGAAACGACTCTAGCAAATGCCACTGTGGCTTGCTTCCATCTGGTCCCCTCCAGGGCCACGGAGCCCGCGCAGGGTGACACCGCGGTCCCCGTCCTAAGCAACAATACTTGCCCCCTTGACAAAGCCATGGGCCTGACCCTGCTGCTCTTTTGGCCCCAGTGACAACACCCTCTGCCCCCTGCACTCAGAGGGCCGATGAGAGGCTCTTGGTTGAAGGCCGGCCCCTCTGGGCCGCAGGCAGCCTTCCAAACAGAAAGCCAGTCCCTGGCCCATGTCGTGAAACTGGAATCTGCTCCTCCAGGGGACAGTGCAGTGATGCCTGGGCCCTGGCAGCTGCCTGTTCTGGCCATAAACTCAATCAACAGACGCCTCTGGCCAGCAGCCCTGTGGCAAGAAGCAAGGGCCCATGAGGCCTCACCTTGGGGTTCCTCACACACAACGGCTTCCAGGTTCTCTCCCTTCACGTAGTCCGCATTCAGACCCTCTGCAAACGGCAAAGAGCAGAGCTGGTGGCTGACACAGAACTTGGCCCCCGGCCAAGCCCCAGGGTTCTTGTCACAGTCCTCAGAGAGGACGCCCAGCAAAGGCCCCCGACCCGCATCCCCCTTGGGCAGGTGCCACCACACGGGAGCCCGGGGGCCCGGCAGCAGGCTCAGCACCACCCATGGGTCCACATGCCGGCCCGGGGTCCAGCGAGGCGGAGAGGGAGCCGGGCGCCGCACGAGGGAAGGACACATGCAGCTGCAGAGGGGCAATGGCTGGCCGGGGCTCCAGGCAGAGATGCCGGCCAAGCATGCCGCCAGCCAGGGCGGGGGCTTCCCGGTGACACCAGCACCCTCGGGCCACCGGCTCCTCCAGCTGCAGGGAAGAAGTGCCACTCGCACCCCTGTTTGCGGAGGGCCCAGACCGCAGGGAGCTGCTCCGGTCCGCTGTACGGGCCTTCCCCCCACTGACTTGCCAGAGGTGCTTGGGGACCCTCAAAGCATCCTCTGCATGCCGGCACTCAGGTCACCGAGCACTTGGGCTCCGGAGCAGACCCAGCCTGCTGCTACTTGGGGGGTTGTCGGGAGTCCACGTCCTAGCCCTGGATAAGCAGAGGGCTATAGGCCTTATCAGAGCCCTGTGCCTGTGGGCAAATGGGGCCATGGTTCTCACCAACCAAATGAGCGCCAGGCACAGACTGAGTCCCTCAGCCACCCCAGGCTATATTCCTGCGGACTGAGGCCGGTGAGGGAGCCAGCGGAAGCTGAGAGGTGCCGGCAGATGCACCTGAGCCTCCGGATCACTGCACCGCGACCGCCCTGCCTGCGGCAAGGCTTCTGCCTGCTCCTCCGTGACGGCCGCCAGCAGGCATCTGCCTCCCAGATAGGACCCCCAGCCACAGCCCCGCGGGGCCCAGAGACAGACGGCCTGGCGGCCGGCCTCCTCCCACACACAGCAGGGCAAGCTAAAAACCACTGGGGTCACAGCCAAGTGGGTGAGCACCAGGGTTAGGGAGGAGGGTGGGGAGGGGGACCAGGAGCAGCGGGCGGGGAGCGTCCACGACGACCATGACAGACTGTGGCCAAAGCAAAAGAGGAAAGTAAGTGGAAGCATGTCATTACCTTGACCTTCTGCTGCATCTGAAGGCAAGACACAAAGCTTAGGACCCTGGCAACAGACCACAGGGGCCTTCTGCGAGATGCACGGGCCCCGTCACACTGTATCGCTGAGGGCAGAGGTGGAAAGCAGAGGGTCCCCAAAGCCTGGGCCCCTGTGGTGGCAGTAAAGGCTGGAAGCAAGGGGGGCAGTCCCCCTCAGCAGCCACGCACCATCTCCCTGGGGCTTCCCAGTGCACAGGCCACCTCCACGCGGGGCTGGCCATGGCGGCCACCTCCACACAGGGCTGGCCGTGGCCACTCTGGGCAGAGGCTTGGCAGAAAGGGTAGGAATGGCAAGTCCCACTCCCAGCTTCTCAGGGCCTAGTTGCTCCACAAACACCCATGGGGCTCCTCCTAATTCCCGCCCGGCCTGGGTGCCAGGGACACATCTGTGGATGTCGCACTCCTGGCTCCCCACCCCCACCCCCGCCGCCGTGAAGCTGCCACACAGGGCCATGCGCCCTCCCAGTCCCAGGACCAGTTCGGGCCCCGGGGCTCCAGGCCCGGTCGGCAGGGGGCGCTGTGGCAGCACGCAGCAGGGGTGTCCGCAGCTCACAGGCTGGGAGGGCGCTCCGGCCCAAGGATGAGACCAACTGGGTGAGGAGAGGGACAGCAGAGGGAGCAGGACACACTCAGGGAGTATGGCTTCTGGGAACGGGCGCTGCTGGTGGGGTTGGAGCCAAACCAGGAAGGGCTCTGAATGGCCGAGCTCAGCATCGGGCCCAGGATCCGGAGGGCAGTCCGGGCAGAGCCGCTCCTCCAAACAGAGGAGGATGGAACCATCACGACAGAGGATGGGGAGACCCAGCCCGGGACAGGCAGAGGCCGTGGCCGCATTGACGGAGAGGTGTGGCCCCAGAGCAGACCTGTGCAGGGGACACCAGCCCTGGGAGGGGGACCCTCTCATGTGGGAGGATTCTGAGACAGGAGCGGAGACACCTAAAACATTGTGAAGAGCATTGATAGTGCAGAAGCAGATACGGAAGGGAGGTCTTTGCCAAATTCGGGGGATACTCCACACTCAGCTCCCTTCTGTGGGGACAATGCTTGCGCAAGTGTGTCCAGGGAAGGGACTCAGGACAGCACAGATTCAGCAACGACAAGGACATCTTTGACAGATAGAGGGGAAAGTGGAGGACTAGGAGGGGGACAGACGGACGGTGAGATTGCAGAG
>NC_081575.1:3971018-4005393 GCF_022355385.1 Mustela nigripes | reverse complement strand
GGGGGAGCCCCCCGCAGCCCCCCAAGCACACCTGCCTCCCCAGGCTGTGCCTCCCCCACCAGCCGGCCGGCCACCAGCTCCAGGCCACCCTCAGAAAGACGTCCGTGCAGAGAAGCTCACGGCCTGCAGCTGTCCTCAAAGCCCTTTTTGGTTTATTCTCCCTCAAATGTCACAGAAATCATTTAACAAGAAGTACGCCAAGGCCTTCACGGTCTCCTGTTTTCTTTGGCTTTGCCTGCTAATCCGATTTGCAAAGCCTCACACCTGTTTTAGAAAACAAGTGTGAAAATGAGGTATTTTCTCCTCACTTTCCTCCCCCAACCCACGGTCTCTTCACTGCCTCTGGTTCCCCTGTGGATCTCAACTCAGTTCTTTCGACAGTCCTCCAAGCCTCTGTTTCCTTGTCGATAAAGTCAGGGTGCCCTTGAACCTAGCCCCTGGCGCTGAGGCGGGGCTCTCAGGGCGGGACACCACATCCAGCCCTCGGCAGTGGCTGGGAAGCCATTCGGACCGTAACTCTGTCTCCCTCCGAATGTGCTTCCTCACGGCTGCAACCCCCGTGCCCCAGCACATGAGCTCTCCTGCCTGGCTTGGATAAGCCCGGATCAGGCGCATCTCCCTGTCAGGAATGGTGCTCCTCAGAGGCGTGGCCACGTCCTCCGCCCCCACCACCTGTGGATGTGACCTTATTTGGAAAATGGTCTTTGCAAGTGTGATTAAAGAATCTCGAGAGGAGATGATCCTGGATCTAGGGCGGATGACAAGGATCCTGGATCCTGGATCCAGATGATCCTGGATCCTGCCTGCGATGACAATCGGCCTTCGGAGAGGAGCAGACACACAGACACAGGAAAAGGCCCTATGGAGGCACGGACTGGAGTGGCGAGGCCACAAGCCAAGGGATACCTGGAGCTGAAGGCGGCAAGGCAGGATCCTCCCACACAGCTGGCTGGCACCATCGCGGCAGATGGTGCCAGATGGTTCCAGAAGGCAGGAACACTGCCGATACCTTGATCTTGGACTTCTGGCCTCCAGAACGCTGACAGAATAGATTCTGTCATTATAAGCCACTCCTTTTCTTTGCTTTTGAACTGGGCAAGAGAGAACTCTAAGGACAATCCACCTTCCAGTTCCCTACCTCTTCTTGACACCCCTCTGTTCACACCACTCTACAGTAAGGCTTGTGGGTCCACAGTGGGTCAAACAGAATCTAGAGCAGGGTGACCATGAACAGCTGTGCAGGTTGTGCACTGAAATATGAATGGTGCCCCTGGAGCACTGCAGCACACAGCCTGTGTAACTGTACGTGGTGGCCCTGGTCAAGAACGTTGTCCAAGACTAAGAAAGCAAATATAATCGACAGAGGAATGAAGAGGTAGAGACTTCTGCATTACCCACATCCAAGCTTTCTGGGGCCCAGGCTCATTTGTTGACCCCCGGGTTGGACCTTAGGGCAGAAGCCGAGACCCAGAGAAAGGGTAGGGAGGGGAAGCCTCACATGAGATGCTCCTAAGCGTCAGGAAAGAGGAAAATCATCCTTGAGCCAGGCCCTCTCACTTGAACTAAAAATTCCCAGTCCCAGAGTCACTCCATCAGCAAGCAGTGGCACAGCAAAGCTGTGCTGGTGACATGACTGGAGGGACCCTTCCTGCTCCCCCTTGCCAGGTCCCTACCGGCTGGGAAGATGGACCTCTGTCACTGTTCGGCTTACAGCTGAGACGCAGCCAGCGACAGTGTAAAATGAAAGCAGGCAGGGAGGGCTGCAAACCTCACCCTCTCTTCAGCCCCTTGCCTCCCTGCCTCTTTAAAATGTGTCATCATGGTGGCGGTGCGCTGGCTCTCTGCGCCCCCAGATCGCTGCCCTGTGCCCCGGAGGAGGCCAGCAGCATGAGCAGGCAAGGCCTGAAGCCGAACGGAGACCCCAGGCTCTCTCCACTCTGCGTAAGACACACGCCCACATTCCCTGGGCGCTGCCCACGGAAACACTGCAGTCTGGCCTCGGCCCGTCCGCTGCAGAAAGCCCAGCCCGGAGCTGGCCTTGGGCAGGCTATGGAATGGACCTGAATCGTGCCCCCACTGCTGCCCCTCCCCCCTTGCAAGACCTTGGCCGCTGGGTTTGGAGGCCACAGCATGGCTGCACTTACGCTGGATACTGAAGCAGAACTTCTTCTGCTGGTAGGAGATGTAGCTGGAGACTGCGCCGATCAGGGCCATGGCTAGGGCACTGGCCACACCCGCGATGGTGCCAGCCTCGGCCGACACTCCTAGGCAAAAGGGGGGGGGGTGTGTGTGTGAAGAGATGTGGAACCAAGCCGACAGCCCCACGAGATCAGCTCCCGCGCCTGGCTCTTCTCCCTCCACCAAGCTAAGCTCATTCAAACGCCCGTGCCCTCCAGGCCAGAGTGACAGGGCAAAGCCACTTCTAACTAAGGCTTATGCCAAGGCCTTCTTTCCATAAGGATTTCCACCTTGGGAAGCTGGGGTCTCAAGCCAGCAGGCTTCCCATGGGGCCACCTTCCTGGGGACCTCAATTTTCATGCTTAATTCTTTTAAATCACTATATCCCTCTGCTGCCAGCACAAGGTCTCCTCAGGACACAAACCCACCGGATTCTGAGTCGTCACTGCCATACCGCCCATCACCTGGAAAAAGGACAAAAACCGTGAGCCTGTGACCCCCCCCCCCCCAGCTTGCGGACAGCCTCCCACAGTCCCCCCCCCACACCTTCCAGTAAATCCCCAGTGGGCTTCTACCTGACTCTGCAAGACCTGCTTCCTTATGCCTACCAGCTGCAAAGCCCAGGCCACCAGGTACAACTCATTTGTAAAATGACAGTGACTGTGCCCGAGCACGTGTTGTAGCCCAGCTCTTCATACACGGGATACTTTGTGGCGCGGTGAAACAGGTAGCATCCTCATCTTCCAGGGCAGGGGGCAGGCTCGCCGGTGAGGGACTTGCCAGCAGGTGGCAGAGCTGGCCCCATGCCAGGCGAACCTCCTTCTGGATGCTCACACTACCCGTAGCCCATGTCCATACGGTCTCTTGGAGGAAGTCCGATTCTTTATCTCATTGCAAAATATGCTTCTATGAAACTTCAAAAAAAAAAAAAAAATAGAGACGACGACGACGACTAGCAGAAAAGCAACTCCTAACTCCACCACCCAGAGTGATTTTGCAGTGGGTATTTCAATCGACTTGACTCCTGAGCCTGGCGCTTCACACACTTTTCTCCCCATCCAGATGTTTCCATTTGTGTACTGCAGGTACGTACACAGCTACGCAGGAGCACAAAAGCAACTGGAGGCTGGCCATCCCTGATCCAGTATTTTGAAATCTGAAAGGCTCCAGGACAGATCAGTGGGTGGCTGGGATTAGGGTGGAGGGGGGGAGGGAAGGAGACAGTGTGACTCTGAAAGGGCCCTGCGGTGACTAAACTGGTTTTTCTCAGGGCCCTGGTGGTGGTCACCTGCGTCTCTACCCGTGAGCGTGCTAGAACTGCACAGAACTCAACACGCGCTGACCTCCCCACAGAGCAGCGCCCTAATGAGCAATGGTGCCATTTCAGGACATTCAGTGGCCTAGAGCTCTCCCTTCTCAGGGCAGAGTGCTCTTTCATGGAGGGGGCAGGTGTGTATCCCCAGCGCCCAGGATTTTTAAGGGAAACCACTCTGGATGTTGGAGGCAATGAACTGTGGCGCTTCCTTCGCCAATCGGAGCCTGGGCATGTGTAGGTTTGTGGACTGTAACACACGCGCCCCTCTCATGGCGGGACCGGGGGAGGCTGTGGATGTGGGGGGCAAGGGAGCCTAATTTTGCTGTGAACCAACCTAAAACTGCTCTGAAAAAATGAAGTTCGTGTTTTAAAGCACGGGGGTGGGGGTAGAGAATGAGGTTTGTTATGTTCCCACTTAGCGCTGAGTCCTCGCGTTACGGGTCCCCGATTGGGTAGGAATGGTTATTTACAGAAAAACCAGCACTGGCTTTTTCAAAAGCACAGTCAGTGCTATCAGAGAGCACCAGGGCAGAGGAGGGGCCACCGAGCAGAGAGGAGGGAGTACCGAGCGGAGCGGAGGACACAGGGTCCTCTGTGTATCGGCAGGTCAGCAACGGGGTCGCTTGTGAGGACCCGGAGTCTGACCGTGTCGGCTTGTCGGTGGTCCCGTCTGCTGTGCTGGATGTGGCCACTGCCAAGGAGAGGGGCATGCCCCTGGGAGGCGTCCTCTGCCGATGTGCTCACGGCAGATTTTCAACCTCCCTTTTCTTTCACCTCGAGTCTTGAACGTCACAATCTGTACGCTCGGGAGCTGCCAAGACTGTCCCATGTACAGACTGTACAAGTTGACAAGACAAGACGCAGACTTCAGTAAAAGGAACAAAAAAAAAATCTGGGCAACAGATGCGAACAGGCAATTCAACACGACATATGAAGAGGGTCTAATAAGCACTAAAGGTAAAAAGTGTTTCACAGCTCTTGTAGTCAAAGGAACACCGACGCCGACAGGATAGCATTGTACAGCGATGAAATCTACAAAGATAACAAACCTAGGATACTCGGGGGCGGGGAGGACAGGAGCCAACAGTGGCAGGAGGGGACAGTCCACTTGGAAGAGTCGCATCATTTCCACTCTATACTTCCTGTGACCCAGCAAGTCAACATCCAGGAACTTAGCTGACAAACAATGACAGGTTTATCAGAGCGGCAAACAGCCGCAGGGGGAGAACTCTCAAAACAGGTACTGATTAAATAAATTATGGTATAATACCATGCAGTCATTAACACAGTATTTTAGAGTACTCTTTAATGACTGAGAAAGATATTCAGGGTCCTACTGAATAAAAACTGGCTTTAAAAAAGCAGCATGGTCCCATTTTTGTAAAAATATTTACAAATATAGTATTATCTAGAGAAAAATTACTGCCAGCATATACTCCTAAGTATTCCTGGTGATCCTCCCTAGATGGTAAAACGATAAAGGAGTATTTTCATAAACTTTATGAGAAATGGCTTAATACACCAGCCCATTTTCCCCACAATTGGCGGAACAGCTCCAAGAAGCTATTCCACAGGTTGCTGGCAGGATCTGCATTTTCAAGGATGCTAAGTTTTGCAACCCCACCTGCCTTCCGGGCTCAGTATATTATATACCAGAGACCAGAGCTGCCCCCTCATACTAGAAGCTGCCCCGTGCAGCCCATCTCCTGCTGCCGTCTGCTTTCGTCCAGAAGCCGATACACCCCCATCGCGGCGCAGCGCCCTGCCCCCAGCTAGAAGAGCTCCCACAGCCGTCGTGGGCACTGTGCCTGCGGAAAATGCTGGAAGAGGTGGCAGCACCTCGGTGAGTAAGTCCTAGACACGCCCTGTCGTGGGCAGAAGTGCCAGGCCCAGAGCGCCCTTGAGCGCAGAAGGCAACAGCGCCCACGCACACACGTCCGGCTTCAGCCCACTGCAGACACGCTCCTGGGAGGCAGGGACATGGGGCACGGATCTGCCCTTCTTGGACAACAGCACAGCCCAGGGCTCACACTGAGCGCCTGACACACCTGACAGTCACGGAACACTGGGGACATTCTATCTAGAAGTGCTGGGGCGGGGGACGGTCAAGTATTTAGGGACTCTCGTAAGTCGTTTCCTCTTCCAACAGCTACAGCTAGGATGTTCAGGCTTTGTAAAAATTTATTTTCATTCTAAGAAGACGGACAGCAGAAATGGAAAACAAAAAGTAAAAAGTTAAAAGCAAATAAAGAAGGAAAAGGATTCTTCCTTTTCCTCCAAGAGGAGAAAGCTCAGCCTCCAGCCGGACCGCTGCACAGCTGCTGTCCCCCAGCCATCTTTCAGGAACCCCCCTCCCAAGACTGGAAATGCTGTGACGCTGGACACAAGCAAGCACCAGCCAGTGGCCCCAGCCCTCTCTCCCCTCCCATTCCCAATGGATTCCTTGGGTCAGCTTATCAAGGGGTTTTGGACAACACTACCAGGGTGCGAGATCTGGGGGTGCGGACACCCCACCCTCCACTCCAGATCCTTTCCGGACTGAGAACAAACACAAGGAGCCAAAGAAAGATCTGGCAAAGCACTGGCTTCTCGAAGGGGTAGACAAGCACCCCAGCACCATCAAGGTCAGGGCTTCCTGTTTGTCCGCTTCCCTTGAAAACCCCTTGCAGCTCCCCTGGGAGAAAGCTGGGTTCACAGACTGGACCACAGAGTTCACGGCCTCTACGAATGCACTTACCGGAGGGCCCTTCGGGGTCCAGGACTAAGCGTTCCATGCCATGACCCCAGCACGAATGTGGCCCAGAGGGTCATCAGCCGATCCCATCAGCTGGGTCCCAGCAAACACTGGGGTGCGAGGGGTACCCGAGCCAAATGCAGCAGGAGTGAAAGTGTGACTGAGCACGGTGCGGGCTGGCCTGCGCGCGCATGAGGACAGGAGCCCGAGGAGGATGAGGCGAGGCGGCCGTCACATCCGAGGGCCATCGCAGGCCAGGCTACCGACGACCACAGAGAGCTGGAGCCTCCAGAATGGAGGTGACCATCTATTAAGGGATGGGGAGCTTAGTGCTCCCCAGAAAATGAGCAGGAATTCATGGGGAGGAAGAACAGCATTTTAGACAGAGAAGCAGCTGTCTGGGGTTTTCCTCTAAGTTCTATAGCATTTGTCTGTCTGTCTGTCTGTCTGTCCACCCCTCCATCCGTTCATCGGTTTCTCTTATTTCTACGTCGCATTTCAAAGGCAGTCACAGATATCTGTACACGCAACCCCTAAACTAATATATGACCTCCGTTTCCACGTTTGCTTAGGATGCTCCTTTTTTAAGGTAAAATTTACGTATGGTAAAACACACAATCTTCTGCGTACCATCTGATAAGTTTTGGCAGATGCAGACCCATGCGAAACCCGGCCCTCCACCAAAATGTACAAGAGCATCGCCACCCCAGAAAGTTCTCCTGTGTCCCTGCCCAGTTAATCCCTGTCCGCACCCCAATCCCGGCAGCCACAGATCTCATTTCTAACTTTATAGATGAAGTATCAGAATTTCGTATGATTGGGCCCATAGTACGTCCTCTTTTCCTTGACTTTTTGACATTTACCCATGTTTTTATATTGGCAATTCGTTCTGTCATGTGAATATATAAATATATCACAATTTGTCTATTCATTCTGCTGCTGGTACTTGGGCTGCTCCCAGCTTTTTGTTTTTGTTTTGCTATTATAAATAAAGCTGCTATGAATATTCTTTGTAAGTCTTTTTTTGAACAGAAGCTCTCATTTCTCTGGAATAGAAGTGAGACTGCTGAGTCACTGGGTAGGTCTATATTCAGTATTTTAAGAAGCTTTCCATTCCCACCAACACTGCAGGAGAGTTTAAGTTAACCCACATCTGCACCGACATTTGGTATTGTCAGTCTTTCTTATTTTAGCCACTCCGGTGGGTGTGTTCTGGTAGGTCTTTGTGGATTTGATTTGTCTTTCTCTGATGAATAATGACTTTGAACATCTTCATATAATTTCCTTCTATATAAAGTGTCTGTTCAAATCTTATGCTCGCTTTTTAACTGTCCTGTCTTTTCATCAGTACACAATGGTTTTATCAGAGGACTGACACAAAAGCAGTTCCGTGTTCCTGGGCGCTCTCTCTGGAGCCAGGAGGCCAGTGAAGAGGTTAAGGTAACAACCCAAGAGGGGAGGGGATGTGAGCCTGGGCTCGAGGGGAACCAAAGAGAAGATTCCAAATTCAAACGACACTGGGGAGAGGACTTCTGGCATGACTGAGTGAGGAGGTCAACAAATCCTTTCCTCAAAAAGCAACTATAACCCCAGACAATTAGAGGCAGTCAGGACAGGAAACCGATCTAGTTCCGTCGGGAAGAACTGGAGTCTGTGGCCCTCCGCGCAGGGTTGCTCTTACCCCCACCCCCCGCCCCCAAGGTCTTCCAGCAGCTAGTCTGAAGGCAGAGGGGTCGACAGGCTACAAAAGCCAGCAACTGCCCTTCAGCTGCCAGCGGGACCCGTGTGGCTTGGAGCACGGTCACCTAAATGTGGCGATCTCAGTGGCGAGGAAAACAGGGAGAGCCAGTGGCTCCTTTGGCCCAAGCAAGTCACCAGTCACCTACCTTGCCAAGGTTTAAAAAGGAGGTGGGGAGATAAGACAACCACGGGGGGCTTAATAAACCCTCCACAGAGCCTTGCTTGTCCTGACGCCACGCACATGCCCACTAGAGACACTGTGGTATTGGCTGAGTCCAGGAACAAAACCTTACCCTTATGGTCAACTGCTTTTCACCAAAGCAGCCAAGGGAGTTCAGTGGAGAAAGAATAAGGGCATCAGCAAGTGGTGCCACGACTGGGCATCCACATGCAAAAGAATAAAGGTCAACCCCTGTCTCACACCATATACACATTAATTCAAAACAGAGCAGCAAAGACCCAAATGTACAAGCTAAAACTGTAACACTTTTAGAGGACATAGGGAAGAAACCTCCATGACCCTGACTGTTCTTAAACACGAGAACATGATTCATGATTCATAAAAGAAAAAACTCAATAAACTGACCTTTATAAAGAAATAAACATTCAACAAACAATACTATTAAGAAAAGGAAAATACAGCCATAGAACAGGGAGAAGATATTTTCAAAATCATATGCCTGATAAAGGACCTGTACCAAGATTATATAAAGAACTCATAAAAGCAAAAACCCTCATTTGTTTTTTACAAGAGCAAAAAATCTGAATAGACTTCACTGAAGAAGACGTTCAACATCATCTCTCATTAGGGAAACACAAATGGAAAAAAACCACCTATATGCATTTATAAATGTTCGCAGCAGCTTTATGCACAATCGTCAAAAACCAGATGCAACCAAGATGTCCTTCAATAGGTAAACAGCTAAGCAAAAGTGCTCCATCCAGACAGCAGAATACAATTCAATGCTAAAAAGAAATACATTGCCAAGCCATGAAAAGACGTGCAGGCATCTTCAATGCACATCGCTAAGAGAAAGAAGTCCGTTCGCAAAGGCTACACGCTGCCTGATTCCAATTACAGGACATTCAGGAAAAGGCAAAACTAAGTGGAAGGTAAACAGATTCGTGGTTACACTAACAGGAGACAGCTTAGGGCTGGAGAAGGGAGAGTGGCTGAGGACCAGAGAGAAGGACCGAAGAACGCTCGCGGTGACAGGCCGGCTCTGTCCGGTACTTGGGTGGTGGACACGTGACCAAGTGCATCTGTAACGACCCACACAGTTGTCCACCACGAAGAGTGAACTTGAACGTATGTTAGCAAAAGAACGAAAGGAAACATGGACCAGGTGCGCGGGCAAGCTCCGGACTGGATGCGGGCTGTGACAACCGGACGTCGCTGCCGGAGGAACAGGGAAGGAGGGACAGAGGAGCCGACCAAAGGCTGCTCTGTCTGGGAACTGTAAGGGAAAGACTGAGTTCCAACACGAACGCTGAGCTCTCAGCGGCGAAGCTGTTCCTCACAGAGGTACAGGCTGATACCAGAACTGAGCAAGGACACGAATCGCAGACGCGCACTAGGTTTCTCCCGGTCACGGAGAAGCAGGAAAGGGATGCCCAAAGCAAGCCTGGGGCGCCAGATCACAGCACTGGAGAGCACGCATGATTTAGTGGACAACCACGCGCCGCTTGCCTGCTCCTGCCCACTTAAAGGGTAGAAAAGTGGTGCCATCCCACTAAGTCAGGAACACACTCAACACGCAGATCTTTCCTTCTAACAGCGATTGCTTCCAGTGAGGGAGGCAACGATCTACGGAACTGGACGCCTGGGGAGATCTTCCCAGCAGGCAACAGTGTGCAGGAAGAAGGCAATGAGACCAAAAAAGTAGGAGCTGGTCATCAAAGCCAAATACTGCAGGGGCCACAGGGGACAGAGAGCTGGGACCGTCAGGAAGTCACTAAGGACACGGAGATGTGGACCCAGAGGAGACAGAGGACTTGAAATGGATTGGCCTCAAGCTTCTCACTGGTCGAAAATGCTAGGGTACGGAGGCGGCCGGTGGGACCTGTTGACAAGACACTGTCCCTATCACCTACAAGCAAAATATGGGGCGCTCCCGCAAGGCCGACAGAAATGTTTTCTTGATTAAAAAATCTATATAACATAACGCATTATTTCAAAACCAAACTCCAAAAGTATAGTTGAGTCTGGTGTACGAGCCTAAGACCCAAAGTTGGAAAATACGTTAGTGAGGATCGGTTTTTTATGCTGATGGTCATCGCGTATTGAAATAGGATGTTTTTTTTTACCTGCACGCACAGCATTAGCATGTCTGCACAGAGGAGAATATCTGAGAATTTCACCGTGTGCTTCTCATGACCATGTGTGTGTGACCAGGCTCGCGCTTGTATTTTCTGCTGGGACCCCCTTTATTTTCTTTTAATGATGCTTTTAATGACGGAGGGTATAGCTTAACCTAACAATTGGTTATTCTTTAGATGAGAAGTTCAAACATGAGCCTAATTAAAGACTTTCCCAACAGTTCTCCTGACTAAAACATGCACTGCTGATAAGGAAGCCCCCGATGCGCCATTCGCCTTCCATCCAAGTACCCGCTCCCACTCGCTACCGCTACCCGCATCTCACCATCTGGAAATACCATTTGTCACCCAGGAGTAATTGGCCAATTTGCTGGGTTTGCCCTTTAAATGTTCCATGTTCTTCTGACACCTGTGAGTTTCGTTTAGTGGCTTTTAGAACTTTTTACTCAAGATGACATTGTCTGGAAAGGTGTTTTGAAGGACAGATGTGACTACAGTATCCTTTACTCGGAAGAGAACACAGTTCCACAAGAAAGGCACACGGTCCCCGAAAGAATGCTAACGCCACCGCCAGGACCGTGGGGAGCGTAGCAGGGTCCCAAACGGACACACTCCTAACTCGTTCACACATGACCGCGGTAAGTCACGACCACAACCTGCCATAACACGTTGCCGTCACACCGGTCACAACGGTAACAACTCAGCATCATAACTACAAGTTATAGTCACCACATACCATCAAAACAGGCAGCCACCACAAGTAACGATCAGGAATTCCAATCATAACTTATTTTGCACATCCAATCTGGCTGATTCTCTTCATGGTAGGATCAGCTCTTGATGTGTTATTAGGATAAAAGGTTTAAATCTTTGGTGGTTTTGGGGGTAGGGAGAGGGCATGACTAAGAGGGGCTAGCATGAGGGGGGTTCCTTGTGGCGATGAAACAGTTCTGTACTCGGCATCCTGACTGGGTGTGGGCACTGAAATCTGCACCCACGAGGCAACTTCACAGACCCACATGTGTGTGCAGGCACACATGGGTACATGCCAAAGCTGATGCCACGTGCATCGGGTCTCTATGTGACCTAACCACAGCCGGTACCACGGCCAGCTTCCTGGCTTTGACAACATACTACGGTTACAAAAGATCAGTGGCGACCTTCAGGGGACGCTGGGTGGAGAGCACACAGAAATTCTCCTGCATAATTTTTCTGACTTCTTGAGAATTTTAAATCTTTTTTTAAGATTTTTTAAGTAATCTCTATTCCCACAGTGGTGCTCGAACTCACAACCCCAAGATCAAGAGTGGCACAACTCTACAGACTAGGCCAGTCGGGCTCCCTGTGTTCTAAACTATTTTAAACTAAAAAGATATTTTAAAAGATGTCAGACTTCCTACGGGTCTCCTAAAAAATGCTTGTCATGATGAGCTTTGCTCCTCCCAACCCAAGGGTGAGAGGATCCTCAGGTTGGGGGCAGCAGTGGATCTCAGTCACTGGCTCCGACTCGGGATGGACATGCTAGCCACGTGGCCCCTTGTCTTGGGAGCACCAGGGGGACCGCGTGGCTTTTCCAAGTTGGCTTATGAACTGCCCCCCTTCCTTTGAGCTGCGCAGCCCACATGATTCCAAGTGAGCCCTCCGAGTTGCAAGCAGGATGTTTAGAAACGACCTCTTCTATCCCAGATGCTGAGGAAGAAAGGCTCCATTAATCTGGTCACCACGTAATCACGTCTGTAATGAGACTGAGAGGTTCGGACAAAGCAGTGACCCTAACCTCACCTTTGTCAGGTTTGTATTCACCACCGCCTAATATGTCTTCAAGATCCTTGTCTGAAAAACCTGGAGAAAACAAAATAGGAACGTCAATACCACAACACATTTTGCAGGGACAAAAACCGTGTGGTAGTGTTGCCCAACATCCCCAGAAACTGCCTGCCAGTTAAGGATGTCCTTGATGAATACGGTAGGAAATTCTAACAGGGCGCTAAGATCCTCTCCCATTAGACTGCACACCTTGTACAATCGCCCATCACTTAGAGCGTTCAGTGGGACCACGAACAAGGGGACTAGCCCCCCTGTGATTGGGTTATATGAGGTGCCAGAGGTGACGAGATGTTGCGGATGTAATTAAGATCCCAAATCAGTTTGGCTTTGCCTGAATCAAAAAGGTTACCCTTGGCGGGCCTGACTCCAGCTCAGAGTCCAGCTCAGGCCTGACGCCTTCCTGAGCTCAGACACCAGGAGCAACAGAGTTAGCTTTCCTCTCCCAGGCTCTCCCCGGTCTCTGTCTTTCTCCATCAGTTCTACAACCGCAAGGAAATGCACTCTGCCAACCGCCACACGAATGTGGAAGCGAACGCCAGCTCAGAGAAGCCCAGGCCGGGCCGACATCGTGACGTCACGATGTCCCAGCTCCACTGTTCCCGAACTCCTCACTCACCAAAGGAAACTGTGAGTCCATAAGTGGGTGCCGCCTTAACTCGGTAAGCTTGTGATCATTCATTATGAGGTAACAGAAAAGTAACACAAGGGAAGAGAAAACTGGATTCTGGCTTAACCACAGACTACACAACTCTAATGTTCTACGTGAGAAAATGGAAAAGACCTTGAATATTTGGCAGATTTTTTCCTGAAAATGAATGAAATGAGGCTGTCACTGCAAAGAAAACCACTGGCAGGGTCTGTTGCCAATAGTAAGATTTCAAACACAACTTAGAATTTTTAAAAAATCTATATCCACCCTTGTGAGCTCAGCAGCCTCCCACCACTGAAGCCTTGATCGAAGGAGACGGGGTGATGTTAACAAATGAGACGCGGCACTATCTGGAACTTCAAAAGGGCTCGGGACACCAGGATTTCCAAATGACCAATGCACAATATATAAAACCACAAATGGGTAAACATTCCATTGAAAGTCCAAGCAAGTCCTGGAGGGTTAAATGGAATCAAGTATGAAAAGTTCACTGATATGGTCTCAGATGCCACCCTACACTGAAACGGTAAGAAACCGCCACCAGCCGGGTCTGGGTGTCTTAACAACGAAGAATATCTACAACAATGATCTAAAAAGTCAATTAAAACACTCCTTTTCCAACTGCCTATTTATATGAGGCCAGATTTCCTTCATACACTTCGGCCATCACAATCCATTACGATAGAATCTGGAAACAGAGTGAGTCTAGGTCTTTTGCTTCAACACAGAAATGTGCACAAAATGTACACAGAAACAAAAGCCTTTGAAATCCCTGATGATTCTGGGAGTCCAGGGACCAAAACGTTTGTGAACTACTCTTTAGGGTTCTCTCCTACACCTCGAAGTGTTCCCAGCTCAGCCGGGCCCGGGGGCTCTGCGGGTCGCCACGGTGAACGAGCGACGCTCTGGCCAGGGAGCCGCCGTGCGGCCCGGTGCATGTGGCCAGCTCTGACTCACCCCCTCCCCCAGCGCTCGGTTTCCTGCGGCTGTCGTCTCGATCATTCCGGTCATCCAGGGCGTCAGCCAAATCAAAGTCGTCTTCTGCAGTAGGCGCCGAAACATACAAGAGAAAGTCCATCGGTTAAAGCACTGGTAGCTCTTCGGACATCTGCCCCAAAGCGAACTCCGTGGCACCCTTCATTACTGCCCTCCCTAGAGTGGCCGTGTTACCTGCAGGCTTTGGCGGAGCTCGGGTTGTCCCTGGCCTCTTGGTTGTGGTGCCATGGTCCCATCGTGCTAAAATGGAGAAGGGGGACAGCATGGGAACACATTTAGTAACAAAATACAGCAGCCACTTCACAGCTCAGGGATGTCACATCAGGACTATGGTGCCCCTGTCTTAGTCCCTGAGGCCCCTCTAAGGCCTCTGACAACCCCTGTGAGGATGACAGCGGAATGTACAAGGTTTAAACGAGAGACCAGTTCCATTCACTCTCCTTCAGACGACTGGTGGTAAGGCAGACACGGCCCCACAGGGGACCTGAAGATTAATGGGGTGAGGTGTTTAGCCTCGATCTGCAGGATAAAATGGACCCCATGACCCAGGGGGTTCCAGAGTCTGGGCATGACCCGTGGGAGCTTCAGGCCTTGGTTTCCACCACTATCAACCTGGCACCGTAACCATAAATAACACTGCCCAGGGATGGACCGAGATTATGTTCCCAGGAGAGTGTGGGAGTGTATTATGAACTGAAAGTAGTATAATACCAACGGAATAGTTCATATAAGCATGGTTCTTACTCCGTAACTATTGGGTTTTTCAGCACAACCGGACTCCTCTAAAAATACAGACTCCTTTCACAACAATTACATGGCATGACGTGCATGAGTTTTCCAATAATTTATTTTCTTGAGCTTAAAGAATGTGCCACAAACTGTTCTATGACTGCAGGTTGAGGAAGGGAAAGGAAATTTAAAGGAGAAGAAAGGCAAAGACAGGACTCGCTATGGCAAGCGCTGATAGAAGAGCAATATTTGTGGGGGGAAAAAACATCAGTGACTTTTACAGATCAATAAGGTAATCCTCGAACAGCCCAGATAATTTACAATGCATTACTTGTCTTTTCTGGATAAGGCCTTGGGGTTGTCTGTGGATCAAAGGAATGTAAGTCTGAATCTTCTGGAAAGAGTATAAAAATTATAAAAAATACAGTAAGACATGACAGGAGATTTCTAACTAGGTATAAAGGGAGATGTCACATCATGACAAAAGGTCAGTCCACCAAGAACACAGAACAATCCTAGCCAAACAACAGTGTCAAAACACACAGAGAGGAAACTGTTAGAGCTAAAAGGAGTGAGCAACAAGTCCAAAATTAAGCTGGGACTTCAATGCCCCACTGTCAGCACTTGACAGAACTACCAGAATAAAACCCCGCACTGACAGGGAACTGACAACACAATCAACTGAACAGGACGTAGCTGGTGTGACGGGACCTTCCGCTCAGTCGCAGCACAAGTAATTGTTAAAGCATGCAGGGAACTTTCACGAACAGATTGTATCCTGGACCAGAAATCCAACCTCAACAAACTGAAACGGACTGAAATGTGAGACAGGAATCTGTCAAAATCCTAGAGGAGGACACAGTCAGCAAACCTCTTCCACCGCAGCCGCAGCAACTTCTTCCTAGAAACATCGCCAAAGGCAAGGGAAGTAAGGGCAAAAATGAACTATTGCGGCTTCATCAAGATCGTTTTCCTTTTGCACAGCAAAGGAAACTGTCCCCAAAACCAAAGGACAACTGACAGAACGGGAGAAGATATCCACAAATGACATATCAGATAAAGGGCTTGTATCCAAAATCTATAAGGAATTTACCAAACCCAACACCCAAAGAACAAGTAATTCAATCAAGAAATGGGCAGAGGATATGAGCAGACATTTCTCCAAAGGATACATACAGATGGCCAACAGAATGCTCTACATCACTCACCATCAGAGACATACAAATCCAAACCACAGGGAGATATCACCTCACACCAGTCAGAATGGCTAAAATTAACCAGTCAGGAAACGACAGATGCTGGTGAGGATGCGGAGAAAGGGGAACCCTCCTCCACTGTTGGTGGGAATGCAAGCTGGTGCAGCCACTTTGGAAAACAGCATGGAGGGTCCTCGGAAAGTTGAAAATAGAGCTACCCTACGGCCCAGCAATCACACTACCGGGTATTTACCCCAAAGATGCAAATGTAGTTTAAAGAAGGGCTAGGTGCACCCCAATGTTCATAGCAGCAATGGCCACAGTCGCCAAGCTGTGGAAGGAGCCAAGATGCCCTTCAACGGACGAATGGATAAGGAAGATGTGGTCCATATACACTATGGAGTATGATGCCTCCATCAGAAAGGACGAATACCCAACTTTTGCATCAACATGGACGGGACTGGAGGAGATGATGCTGAGTGAAATAAGTCAAGCAGAGAGAGTCCATTATCATATGGTTTCACTCATTTGTGGAGCATAAGGAATAGCACGGAGGACACGGGGAGAAGGAAGGGAAAAATGAAGGTGGGGAAATCGGAGGGGGAGACGAACCATGAGAAACTATGAGCTCTGAGAAACAAACGGAGGGCTTTAGAGGGCAGGAGGGTAGAGGGGTGGGTGACCCTGGTGACGGGTCGTAGGAGGGCACGGACTGCATGGAGCACGTTCTTCATAAACAGTGAATCATGGAACACTACATCAAAAACTAATGATGTACTGTATGGTGACTAACATAGCACAATAAAAAAAAAAAGATGAAAGACAAGCTACAGAGTAGGAGAAAATCCTTAGAAAACACACATATGACTAAGGACTATGTTCAGAATACATGGAGAGTTCTTAAAAATCAGAGTAAAAAATAAACAACCTGATTAGAAAATGGGCAAAAGACATGAAGAGACATCTCACTGAAGAATTGATACAGATGGCCAAGACGCACATACAATTAGGGAAGTGCAAATTAAAATCACAATGAGGTAACACCACAGGCCTAGCAGCAGGACTGCATGAAGGACCGGCAAGGGTGTGGAGAAAGTGGATCACTCCTTCACCACTGGCCGCGATGTGAAATGGTACAAGCACTCTGGGAAACGGGCTGGCAACAGTCTTTAAAAATTAAACCCATGGGGCACCTGGGGGGCTCAGTCATTAGGCATCTGCCTTCAGCTCAGGTCATGATCCTGGGGTCCATATTGGGGTCCTTGCTCGGCGGGGAGTCTGCTTCTCCCCCTCCCACTGCCTGTGTTCCTTCTCTCGCTGTGTCTCTCTTTGTCAAATAAATAAAATCTTTAAAAATACATCAACGGAGCACCTGGGTGGCTCAGTAGTGAAGCGCCTGCCTTCGGCTCAGGTCATGATCCCAGGGTCCTGGGATGGAGCCCCACATCGGGCTCCCTGCTCTGCAGGAAGCCTGCTTCTCCCTCTCCCACTCCCCCTGCTTGTGTTCCCTCTCTCGCTGTGTCTCTCTCTGTCAAATAAATAATTTTTTTCATTTACAAATAAAAATAAATACGAAATAAAACATAAACCTACAACTACCATATGATCCAGCAATCACATTCCTGGTCATTTACCCCACAGAATGGAAAAACTCAAGTTCATACAAAAACCTGCGTATAAATGTTTAATAACCAAAAACTGGCGATGACCTTCATAAACTGTGGTTTATCTACATCATGGAACACTATTTGGGAAGGGAAAGCAACTAACTTTCGATGCCTACAATAGCTTGGATAGATTTTAAGGGAATTATGCTAGTCAAAAAGAAAACCAATCCCCAAACATTACATACTATATGATTCCATTTACACAACATTTCCTAAATTGCCAGATTCTACCAATGAACATAGGTTAGGGGGTGGGGACAGGATGGGGGGTTTCAGAGAGGAAGGTGATAGTGTTCATAAAAGGGCAGCAAGAGAATCTTTACGGTGATGTAAGCGTTCTCCGTGTGGACTGTCGTGGTGGCTACACGCACCCACCCGGGTGACAAACCACACAGAAGTAGAAACACAAACATACACGTGAGTAGAAATTAACCCAGGAAAATGTGCAGGGTTACCACTGGGGAAAGTGGGTAGAGGGTACACACGATGTCTTACACCTTCACGAGCTCACAATTTCGTCCAATAGTTAAAAAAAAATAGTTAAACACTGATTTGAGCATCAAGGTCATTTCTGGGGGAAAAAAATGATCTGATACACAAATGACTGGTGTTCAGGGCCCTGGAATGTCTATTATCGATCTTAAAAACTAAGGAGCAAAGCAGGCAGAAGGGCAGGAAGTAAGAACATCGAGGAGTGAGGTGGGCTACACAAGTCGTTTCCAGAAATAAGCTTATGTTCTTTCCTGATCCTCACGGTTGGTGGCACATTGAAAAATCACACAGAGAGGATATCTTTACAGGACAAACATCCCTGCCTCTTGGAGATGAGGGTATAAAACACAACTTTTCTAGAGGGCCTGGGGTCACTGCTTTTCTGTTCTCACACTGCGCTTCCCTCTTAAAGACCAGAGTCCCATTCTCATCTTTCTAGATCAGTGGATCTGATCTTCCATGGGCAAACTGCCAAGCAGGCCAGTGATCACTACACACCGAAGCTTACAGTGTGGGTTTTGAGGTACTATGGTAAGACTTCGGGGCAGGTTGGCCTGTGGATCAGAAGAGGCCCTTGCCAAGGCTCTGCCAGCCAGGGTGTGCCCCTGACGCTAAACCGCCCCGCGCCAGTGCCTGCAGCAGCAGCATGCCGGGGAAGAGCCGGGACCCCAGGCTCCGGTCCCGTCGGCCCGCTAGCTTTGCAGCAGAACCCTGGACAAGTCCTTCTCATCCGAACAAAGAGAGGAGGACGTGACCATGACCCGGAGCTTTTCCTCATGTAAAGGTGGCTTTAGTGTTTTTTTAAGTTTACTATAAAAGTAATATATGCTCAATATAAAAATAATCCAGTGGTACAGAACTGAAAGAAATTCAAATAGTAGAGTCAGCCTCAAAGGCGCCCTCTGAGGTGGCTACTCAGTCTTTTCAGACGTGCACGCGTGTTTTCACAGAAGCAGATTCTGTTGTGGGACTTGACTCTTGCCATGTCGGTTGCAGAGAGCACTCCCGCTCCCACACTGGCTGCAGCGCACGAGCGCTCAGAACTGTTTCGCCGTGGGGTTTGCATGTTGCGTTCGGTGCTGATGGAGGACACGAGGCAGCTGCCCAGGTGCAGAAGGGCACCTAGAGGGACAATGCTCGGATGCAGAACGGCTCCAAGATTTCAGCAAATCGCCATCCAGAAAGCTAGAACTAATTTACAGGACAACCCACGGAAGCGAAGTTGTGAAGGCAGAGCTTGACACAACAAAGACACCTACAGGGACTTGCTGCTTGCCCCGGCTCCACAGTTAACATGCTCACGGCACAGTCATGGGGAGGAAATCACCCATTTAAGGGAAAACTGATTAAGGTCTGATAACTAGCGCTTGGCCAGTAGTTCTCAAAGAATGTTCCGTGAATCCTTGGGGGGTCCGTGAGGTCATAACCATTTTGATAACCCTCCTCGGGCAGGCTCTGCCCTTTTACCAGGGCTGACATTTTCCCAGTGCTGCGAATGCGAGGGCATGTGCACCGAGTGTCCCCCCCAATGGGAACCAGGGCGGGGAGCACCGAACGGTAGGACGAGGCACTGGATTCTGCAGTCGAGAGAGAACGCCAGTTGCCCTTAATGTCCTAGATGGTGGGCAGAACCCGCGGACGGCTGTGAGCATTCCCGCCCCGCTCCCACCCACGGCCTGAGTAGTCCCAGCCCCAGGAGTGCGGGAGGATCCGCTGTCATTCCCAAGATCAGGCAGCGGCAAAGGGATTCCCACAGCTCTAATTCGGATGCCAGTCAGCAGGACCGAGTCCCTCCCTCGAAAGGGACAGCGTCCCGCGGGATTCTCACTCCACCGGGCGCTAAGCCTGAGCTTCCCCGCGTGGACACTAAAGGGAGGCGGTGCACCTTCTCGCGCAGACCCCGGAGCAATGGCCATGAGCTCTACAGCTGCACAGAAGTGAATTCTGCCAACAGAACCAAGCTCGCCACTAGGTCACCTCGCACGGGAAAAGGGACCGTGCAGATGCAATGAAGCTCAAGTCCTCGAGATGAAAAGATTATCCTGGAACATCCTGGCAGGCCCAAGGGGTGGGGAGAGAGACAGGCAGGAGATGGGGGGAGGAGAGGTGAGGAGGGAAGCAGGGGTGAGAGTGAGGGAGACACTGGAAGAGGCTACTTTGCTGGCTCTGAGGATCGGGGAAGGGGCGGCTGGCCGAGGCGGGGAAGGGCACGGAAGCAGATTTCTCCCCAGAGCCTCACGCAGGAACGCAGCTCTCTCCGGACCTTTCATTTTGATCCAGCAAAACCCAAATCGAGTTTCTGACCCCCAGGACTCGTAACGTGACGCATCTGGGTTGTTTTAAAGCCCGCACACCGCTGTCATTTGCTCCAGCAGCGAAAAGAAACTGTAGCCTTCAGGAGCAGGGTTCAGCACTGCCGTAATAAAGACCTAGACGCGGAACAGACAACGGCTGGAAGGACTTCTGCGCAGTCATGCCCTAACCCTGACGGAAATCGCCGGGGCTGCCTCGAACAGCCGGTGAGCAGAAATACGGATCTTAACAGCTAGTGCCGGCTAGCGAGCACTCGGGAAGATGGCAAGAACGTGGTGGAGAAGACGCACAGCATACCAGGGAGTCCTTAAAGCATCGCGAAGTCTGTGGATGGGAACCGGGATGTTAAGGGTGAGGAGCGCGCTACGGGCGCGGGCGGAGAGAAGATCCTTATGAGGTGGCAGAAAACTTGGCTGAATGACGCATCCTGTGGTTATGTGGAAAGCAGAACTTGTAAATAACGAACTTGGAAAGGCCAGCTGAGGAGATTTAAAAAAAAAAAAAAAAAAGTGTTAAGGGTTTGGCTTCCTTTCCTCCTGCTGCCCGGAGTCCAATGCAAGAGAACGACAGGACTGAAGGCAGAACTCCCCAGCGCACAGTCAGCAGCATGGAAGGGCTGGGAAGGTTCTATCCTAACCCGACTGCAAAGAGTGCTATAGAATTCACTGCCAAGAGGGCACGCTCTGAAGAGAAAGCCAACGGCATGGCTGGCCAACCTTTTAGTAGGGCCTTGGAGGGCTCAGAAGGTCAGAGTTTTAGTCACACACAAGGCTCTTTGAAGAGATTATACATATCAGGCGCCTCAGTGGAAAGATCTATGAAGGAGCCTCTTGTCCAAAGGAGCAATCTCCGTGACACACACGGGAAATCTGCAAGGTTCTGGAGCATTTACAGCAGCAGGAACACGGGCGGCTTGGAAGTAAGAGGGACAGACAGAGAACAAAATCAAAGAAGGTTCTTAGCCTCCCAAAATGCTATAGGCAGAAACTAGGCCAACAGAACAACTCGGCTGCAAACCTGTGCTATTCTTTGTGACAAGGGAAGGATGAGCCGAGGACAGAGCTGCGAGCCGAGTGCACAGCTGGGAACCACCGCAAATGTCCCCGGGCCTGGAACCTCATGCACTTCGCCCAGCTGGATTTCGAAATTGCTGGAAACTGGTAAAATTCTCATGCCTTACATTTTCTCCCTTTTTTCAAGATTTGTCAATTTATCTGAGAGAGCGCATGTGAGCGAGTGGGGGACACTGCCTCATTTTCTCACTTCTGTAAACGGAATGTCTGTAACTGCTGTTTCCCACCCCTCTATCGTATCTGGGGGATCAACTTGTTTCTGGAGTTTCACAGGTGTATATACGGAGGACTACAGGCCTTACCTACCCCTGATTTAGATCATTTAGGTGATATTTGGGACATTTGTGCTGATGAAATTAAGATTTTGGAATCTGAGTTGATGATGTAATGAGCTGAAACTTTTGAAGCAGCTGAGACAGACTGAATGTCTCTTGCAAGTGGGAGGGATACGAGTATTTGTGAGCCAGAGGGCAGACGTGGTAGAAATGCAAAGCTCCCCTTACAAAGACGGGAGTGTCCTAATTCTAAGAACCTGAGAATACATTACCTCACACGTGGCGAAAGGTTTTACATTGTTTTTTAAAGAATACTGAGATGGGGAGACTATCCAGGATTATCTGGATGGGTTCGATGCGATCACAATGGTCTTTGAGACAGAGAGAGAGTGTGTGTGTGAGTCAGGGACGCCTGGGTGGCTCAGTGAGTCAATCATCTGCCTTTGGCTCAAGTCATGATCTCAGGGTCCTGGGATTGAGCCCCAGGTCAGGCTCCCTGCTCCCCGGGGAGTCTGCTTCTCTCTCCGCCTGCCACTCCCCACCCCCTGCTCATGTACTCTCTCTCTCTCTCTCTCTCTCTCTCTCTCTGACCAATAAATAAATAAAATCTTTTAAAAAAAGAGAGAGAAAGACCTGAAGATGCTATACTACACTGCTGGCTCTGAAGATGGAGAGAAAGGACCATGAGCCAAAAGGCAAGGAAACCAACAGGAGGGACACAGCTATGCTGATACTGACTTTAGCTCAATGACAGCCATTTCAGATTTCTGACCTCAAGGAATATAAAACACAGGTGTTGGTTAGTGACCGACTTTGTGGTAATTCATTACTGCAGTGATGGAAAACGAACCCAGCCTCAGACCTCACATGAGCCCCCAGCCCTGGCGGACAGCCCACCTGCAGCTCCGCAGAAAACACGGAGTGGAGGACCCTGCCAAACAGAACCCAAACTCCTGACCCGGGGTGGGTGTGTAAGAGAACACACTGGAATCGCTCTAACATGTGACAAAACTGTGTACGCCTCAACACACATGCAAGGACGGATAAACCTTGGGAGTTGGAACGAGTGTATCGATCAATGGTTGTGGTATTGCAGTACAATTTGCAACACGCTACCACTGGAAAAAACTGCATGAACAACCCACAACAACATACAGACTCTTCCACCAAGATGTCTTAGAAATTCTCAAAAATGTACACAAAGGTGGAGCGCCTGGGTGGCTCAGTAGGTTAGGCCTCTGCCTTCGGCTCAGGTCATGATCTCGCGGTCCTGGGATCGAGCCCCGCATCGGGCTCTCTGCTCAGCGGGGAGCCTGCTTCCCTCTCTCTCTCTGCCTGCTTCTTGGCCTATTTGTGATCTCTCTCTGTCAAATAAATAAGTAAAATCTTAAAAAAAAAAAGTACATAAAGGTCTTGTCACGTAATTGTTTTTGTCTTGCCAAGCAGTTATCATAAAAAATATGTTGTTTGTTAACAGATATGACACTTTATTATTGTTCATTTTAAATAAATAAATATTTTAAGATTTGTTTTCTTTTACATTCAAAGATGAGAAATACTGCTAGACGTGACCCACGAACACAAAAGCCCTCGCGATCCTCAACGATGCTGGGAGTCCTGAGACCAAAAAGTTTGAGAACTACTATTTTAGCGTTCTATGCCTTGAAGCACCCTGAGTCCTAGGGGAGCGCTGCGGGCTGTTGTAGTTAATGAGCTACTACAAGGTTCGGGGAGCTGCTGTGCCGGCCAGTGCTTCCAACCAGCTCCGACTTACCTCCTCCCCCCGTGCTCGGTTTCCTGCGGCCGTCGTCTGGGTCATCCAAAGCATCGGCCAAGCCAAACGCACCTTCGGTGAGCATCAAAACACAAAGGAAACAGCCAACTGATTAACAACTGGTACAAGAGTCTGAAAAACGCAAAACACTCCTGGGTTCGACTGATCGACACAATTGGTGAGTTCAGACAAAGAAGTTTAAGTTGGGCTCCGACTCCCACAGACACTGGTAATGAAAATACCAACAGATGAATCGAGTTGCTGCTCTCTCTTTGCACTGTGTTACCATCTTCTCAACTAATTTCTATTTCTGTGTATGCTGTGTATGCAAACAGACCATTTTAACTGTCTACTCACTGATTACATGCACTGACTCAAGATTCAAAACCAAGTGCAGAGTCCACAGACCAGACAAACAGGGAGGCTGCATGGTCACAAAGAAGCCCTTTGAGAGTGGAAATGTGAAGACATGAGTGCAAATCACAGAGCAGGGGTAACTCTCTCTTCGGTCATGACTGCCTCTCCAGAAGAATGGTAGCCATCCACTTCCAGAAACACGGTAGCATGCTCAGAAAGTACTAGTAACAAGTTCCCAGATGGGAGCAATGACTGTGCCCCCACCCCAAGGTGAGGTTTACTTTTTTGTTTTGCTCACATGAGTGAGGATGTCTGAATAGTAAAGTGGCCCATCTGGTGAAAGCTGAAACAACTCCAAGAAAAAGTCACGCAGAAGCACCAGGTTCCAAAATCCTTCCCTGAAAGAGGACACTGGAATATAAATGTTCTCCTCAGAGGGGCCATATTACCTGCAGGCTTTGGCGGAGCTCGGGTTGTCCCTGGCCTCTTGGTTGTGGTGCCATGGTCCCGTCGTGCTAAAATGGAGAAGGGGGACAGCATGGGAACACATTTAGTAACAAAATACAGCAGCCACTTCACAGCTCAGGGATGTCACATCAGGACTATGGTGCCCCTGTCTTAGTCCCTGAGGCCCCTCTAAGGCCTCTGACAACCCCTGTGAGGATGACAGCGGAATGTACAAGGTTTAAACGAGAGACCAGTTCCATTCACTCTCCTTCAGACGACTGAAGGACCTGAAGATTAATGGGGTGAGGTGTTCAGCCTCGATCTGCAGGATAAAACGGACCCCATGGCCCTGGGGGTTCCAGAGTCTGGGCACGACCCGTGGGAGCTTCAGGCCTTGGTTTCCACCACTATCAACCTGGCACCGTAACCATAAATAACACTGCCCAGGGATGGACCGAGATTATGTTCCCAAGAGAGTGTGGGAGTGTATTATGAACTGAAAGTAGTATAATACTGACAAAATATTTTATATAAGCATGGTTCTTACTCCGTAACTATTGGGTTTTTCAGCACAACCGGACTCCTCTAAAAATACAGACTCCTTTCACTCCTATCACACAGCATACTATGTAACGGTTTTCTAATAGTTTCTTTCCTTAGACATCAAGACTTTAGTGTAACTGTTCCTACTATTAGAAGTAGTAAAGGAAATTTAAGAGCAAAAGTAGAAAATGGTTGAAAGTAAAAAGACGGGTAAAAGTATGATACAAACAGCAACTGTGAGAGAGGCGGAGGAGCTATGGCACCACCAGATAAAACACACGTCAAGAAAAACATGGTTACAAGAGTCAAAGAATGACAGTTTGTAATCATGAACAGATAAATGCAGCAGGAAGATAAAATTTTAAATGTACATGAACCCAGTAACCAAGCCCCAAAATACAAGCAGCAATAAATAAATAAATAAATAAATAAATAAAAAGGCAAAAATCAAAGAATAGGTAATTTGACAATAATAGTTGTAGATTTCAATACCATCCTTTCAATCATAGATAGAACAGTTTGACAGAAAATCAGAAAGGAAGACTTGAAATAATGGGTCAAAGAAGAAATCACAGGGCAAATTATTAAATACCTTGAGGTGAATGAAAAAGAAAGAAAACATACCAAAACTTATGTGTTACTGTGAAAGCAGTGCTGGAGGGGAAATTTCTAGCTGTAAACATTGACATTTTTAAAAGTCTCAGATCAACGACCTAGCCTTTCACATCAAAATATTAAATAGGGGCCCTGGGTGGCTCGGTCATTTAAGGGTCCAACTCTTGATTTCAGCTCAGGTCATGATCTCGGGGTCAGAAGACTGAGCCCCGCATTGGGCACCACACTCAGTGTGGAGTCCGCTTGAGATTCTGTCTCTCCTTCTCCCTCTGCGTGCGCTCTCTGTCTCTCTCTATCTCAAATAAATGAATAAAAGCTTTAAAAAAAATTAGATAAAGAGTAAACTAAACCTACGCGTCAAGCAGAAGAAAATAAAAATTGGAGCATAAATAATTGCAATAGAGAATATAAAAAAGAGAAAAAACAAATCCAAAAATTTGATTCTTTTGACAAAACTGACAAACTGTTAACAGACCAACCCAAGACAAAAAGAAAGAAGACCCAAATTACTAAATTCAAGAATGAAGGAGAGGACATTACTACCAACTGTACAGGAATAAAAAGAATAAAGGAACACTATGAAAAATTATATTACAATAAATTAGATAACCTGGATGAAATGGACAAATTCTTATACACAAACCACCAAAACTGACTCAAGAAGAAACAGAAAATCTGACTAGACCTACAAATAAACAAAGTGAATCAGGATTTAACAACTTCCCAGAAAGAAAATCCCAGGACCAGAAGTCCTCATTGGTGATTTCTACCAAATATTTAAAGAAAAATGAGCACCGGGTAGTATACTGAACTGATAAATCATTGAACATTGTATTAAAAACCAATGATATACTATACCTTGACTAAGTGAATCTAAGGAAAAAGAAATAATGAAAAATCAGTCAATCCTTCTTAAAGTCTTCCCAAAAACAGAGGACAGAATACTTCTTAAGTCACTCTGTGAAGCCAGTAGTACCTTATACTAAAGCCACCACAAGATAACTAAATAATAAATTCACCACAGACCTTTAACCCTTATGGACAGAGACACAAAATCCTCAACAAATCACTAGCAAATCAAATCCAGAAGCATACTAGGGCTATAAAACATGGCAAAGTAAGATTCATTCCAGAAATGCAAGGGTAACTCAATATAAGAAAAACCAATCACTAAAATACCCAAAACTAATAGAACAAAGGGAAATAAAGCACTTGATCATCTCACCTAGACAGACTGTGAAGAATGAAATAAAACTATTTCTAGTCAACGATGACATGACCCTACATACAGAAAACCCTAACAACCCAGACCTATCCCCCACCAAAAGAAAAACAAAAAGAAAAAAAAAAAAAAAAAAAAACTTCTTAGAGATAATAAGCCCAGCAAAGCTGCTGGACACAAGATCCATACACAAAACTCAAAGTGATTTCACTATAAAGCATTAAAAGAATAAAACTTTTAGAGATAAGTTTAACAAAGGATGTGTAAAGATTTGTACACTAAAAGCCACAAAACAGTGTTGAAACCATAATGAGTCTAAGCAGAACACTCCATTGTCACAGAAGACTTGCTACGGTTAAGATGGCAATATGACACAAATCAACCTACAGATTCTATGCAATCTCTGCCAAAATTTCAACTGCCCTTTTTTTTTTTTTTACAGAAATGGATAAACTGATCCTAAAATTCAGATGGAATTACATGGGGGCCCAAAGAGCCAAAAGAACGGGAAAAATAAAATTAGAAGAGTCACACTACAAACCTAGAGTAATCAAACCTGTGTGATACTGGCATTAAGTGTGTGTGTGTGTATGTGTGTGAGATATATATACATATATATCAAGAATATGTGTGGGCGCCTGGATGGCTCAGTGGGTTAAGCCGCTGCCTTCGGCTCGGGTCATGATCTCAGGGTCCTGGGATCGAGTCCCGTATCGGGTTCTCTGCTCAGCGGGGAGCCTGCTTGCCTCTCTCTCTCTGCCTGCCTCTCTGCCTCCTTGTGATCTCTGCCTGTCAAATACATAAATAAATAAATCTTTAAAAGAATGTGTGTGTGTGTGTGTGTGTGTGTGTGTGTACACACATCAATGTCACAGTATTGAGATTTCAGAAAGCACCCACATATTTATGGCCATTGATTTTCAAGAGGGTGCCAAGACCATTCAGTGGTGGAAAAGAATGGTCTTTTTGATAAATGTTGCTGGGACAACTGGATATCCACATGCAGAAGAAGGAGGTTGGCTATATACAAAATTACCGCAAAACAGATCAATCTGGCCACAAATTTTTTTTATTTTTTATTATTTTTTTTAAGATTTTAAGGCCACAAATTTTCAGAGATGACACCAAAGGCATGAGAAACAAAAGAAAAAGGGTAAATTAAACTTCATCAAAACTGAAAACCTCCGTGAATCTAAGTACATTTTCAAAAACTGAAAAGATAACCTACAAAATGAGAGAAAATATTTGTAAATAGTATCTGATGAAACTCTGGCATTCGGTATGTATGAAGACCTCCTCAGTCACCAGGGAAACACAAATAAAAACGACAATGAGGTTCTACTTCATCCCTACTGGAAGGGCTATAATTTTTTTTTAATTGGAAAATAAAGACATGAACATAAAGCTGGAACCAAAAAACCCTTAGGGAAAAAACAGGAAAAAAATTGACATCAGACCTAACAGCGATTTCTTGGATGTGATACCCAAAGTACAGGGAACAAAAGCAGAAACAGACAAGCGCGACCGTATCAAACCAAAAGGCTTCTGCACAGCAAAGCAAACAGTCAACAAAATGAAAAGGCAATGTATGGAATGAGAGAAAATATTTGCAGATCATATATCTGATAAGGGGTTCATATACAAAATACGTAAGGAAATCCTACAACTCTGTAGCAAAGCAACAAGTAATCTGGTTAGAAAATGGGCAAAGGACTTAGCTAGTTCTCCAAAGAAATGGAGGTATATGAAAAGATGAGCTCGTCATCACTAATCATCAGGAAAACCCAAATCAAAATGAGAGACCACCTCAGCTGTTAAGATGATTATTATTTAAAAACACACACAAAAGGGAATAGGCTGGTAAGGTTGTGGGGAAAGGGGAACCCTTGCACACTGTTGGAGGGAACATAAAAAGGTACAGCCAGCATGGAAACAGTATGGTGCTTCCTCAAAAAAAGACAAAAATAGGACTACCGCTGGATCGAGCAACACTACTTCTGGGCTTCTATCTGCAAGAAATGAAATCAGGATCTCAGGCATCTGCACATCCATGTTCATCGCAACCTTATTCTCAATAGCTGTGAGAAAGCAGCCGTCAGCCGATGAATGAGCAAAGCGTGGTGTATCCATACAACGGCACAGCGGTCATAAAGAGAACGAAGCACCAATATGCTGGCTATACGGTGGGTGAGCCTCCGAGACATGCTGCTAAATGAACGACAAAACGTCACGTATTATATGATGGCATTTACACGAAATACCCAGAGTAGATAAATCAACTGGTAAAGAAAGTACATTGGTGACTGTCTGGGGCAAGGGGAGAGGGGATGGAGGACAAGGGGTTTTACTTTGGAGGGATGGAGATGTGTGGGGACCGGATAGACACGGTGGTTGCCCAACGCTGTGCATGTGTTCAAACAGCCGATTTTAGGTTTTGTGAATTTTACTTCAGTACTTTTTTAAACAAAGAGGGATCGGTGGGAAAGGAGATCATGTCCACGACTACAGGTTTAGTCCACCATCATTCAGGACATCTGGAAGCTGAGGCAATGGCAAGTCTTTCCCTTAAAGCAAGCACGCCTGCCGCCTCCTTGGGAAGGCTTCTGGGGCACCAACGCGCCTCAGTGTGAAGACCACACCAGGGGGTGGCTTGATGAGAGGACCACGTGTGAGGACCTACCGTCATCACACATACACTTTTTAATCCAGCTCATCAACAGTTTGGAGAGGATTTCAGGTCTATAATTTCCATTTGACTTTAAGCTGTAAAATTTAAAAGGAGGCTCTGTGTATCTATCTTGTGGCGATACATTACTGGAACTGTTATTTGAGCAATTCTCATGAAAGCAATGGTCACTTATGTATTAGTACTTTCTTTTTCTTTTTTTCTTCTTCTTCTTTTTTAAATTTTTATTCACTTTTTTTTTCTTTCCAGTGTCCCAGCATTCACTGCCTATGCACCACACCCAGCGCTCCATGCTATATGTGCCAGCCTTATGTAATAGTACTTTAAAATCCGCAGCACTCAAACAGCTCACGGAAAGACATTTCTTCTTCCAGACTTTTTTTAAGTCAACTGGCCAAGGACATAATAAGGGTTTCTTTCTGGACTCTCGTTCTATTTGATTGACCCAGTACCACGCAGTCGTGATCATTATAGCTCTGTGGAGTTCTGCCCAAGTACACGGTTTCTGGAGAAGTGTGGTTTCTCTGAAAATCTGCAGGTGCCATTTCAAGAGCTCGTTCCTTACCACATGTGCCCGCGGCTCTGTCACAGCCCGAGCCTGCGAGGATGTAGAATGTTAGCGTGGATTTGTATGATTTTTAAGATACTATTAACTACAGATTTTCCTGTCGTGAACCTTTAAATGGGATTTATTATCCATAATTGAGAGGAGGAAAGTCTAGATACTTATCAAGGAATTAGAACAGTAGGTCAACTTCATGAAAGCAGTGAGCTCCTAAAATAAAGAAACCTATTTCTGTGAAGCTTTTCTCAAAATGACAAACTTAGAAGAGCATCTCTGTTGCTCAGCACTCCGGCCAGAGGGTTTCTTTTTAACATGCGCCTATGACAACACAGTAAACAACACTGGCCACGTTCCCCCAAGGGGGCTTAATGATGGCGTCCGTGGCCTTCCGAGGAAAGGGGAAACTCATAAGCTTTCTAGGGCAGGGGCGCCTGGGTGGCTTAGTCAGTTAAGCAAGCAACTCTTAACTTCAGCTCAGGTCATGATCTCAAGGTCCTGGGATCAAGCCCTGTGTTGGGCTCTAACCCTGCTCAGCAGGGAGTCTGCTTCAGAGTCTCTCCCTTTGCCCTCCCCTCCTTCAAATAAATAACTAAGAAAGAAAGAAAGAAAGAAAGAAAGAAAGAAAGAAAGAAAGAAAGAAAGAAAGAAAGAAAAGAAAAGAAAAGAAGCTGCATAGGGCAAAGGCAGAAGTGTGCTCCCTGTGAGATGAGCGCACACACTGCGAAAGGAAGAGGAGGAGGGAAAAGGGGTGGAGACGGAAAGACGGGGGGAGAAGGGACGGAGAAGCAGTTCTGAAAGCAACGGGTGACCTTGAAAATACTGTGCTCAGTAACAGAAGCCACACGTGAAGTCCACGTTATATGACTCCATTTATATGAGATATCTGTAAGAGGGAAATCAGGGGACTGACAGCTGAAGGGTACAGTTTCTTTTTGAGATGATGAAAATGTTCTAAAATGGACTGTAGTGGGGGTGCCTGGGTGGCTCAGTGGGTTAAGCCTCTGCCTACGGCTTAGGTCATGATCTCGGGGTCCTGGGATCGAGCCCCACATTGGGCTCCCCGCTCAGTGGAGAGTTGTCTTCTCCCTCTGCCTCTGCCCCTCCCCCTGCTTGTGCTCACTGTCAAAGTCTTTAAAAGCAAAATCAAATGGACTGTAGTGATAATTGCACAACCCTGTAAATGTACTAAAAGCCACTGGACTGCACACTTTAAAATAGGTGAATTACAGTATGTGAATTACAGCTCAATAACTCAGCTTTCAAAATACTACTCCAGAAGCTTTGCCTTGTGCTTAGACTAGAAGCCCTATATGATCCAGCACCCTCCACACTCTAGTCACACAGGCCACCTTCTGAGTCCCAGAGACAGCTCAGTCCTCTTCTGTCTCAGGACTCGTACACCTGATCTTTTGGCCTTGACAGCACTTCCTCCACTCCTTGCGGGTCACCTCTCATCAGTGAGGCCTTTTCCACTTCATCTAAACTACCACCACTTGCCACCTCCTCGGGCCCTCCCTACCCTGTCAACTGGTTGTAGTTGTTCCAGAGTACTCAGTGAGATCTGACATTATTTCATGCACTGTGTATCTTCAGAGAAAATGACATCACGAGCCCAGGCCTAACCCCTACAGTATGCCCAGCACCTGGAACGGTGCCTGGCAGCAAGCAGGTACTCAAACACTGCTGACTGATGAATGAAGGTCACTGACAATACCCTGACCTAGGAGGTTCCGGGATTGTTTACACAAGAAACGTACAAGATACAAACCAAAACATTCTCCGCCAGAAAATGTAATTGAGCCAAGGAGAAATCAACAAGTCTATCTCTCTGAATCTCAGTAGCATGAAATGTAAGCTAAGACAGAAAAAAAAAAAAGTGATGAGCTACTGGGGAATGTTATTCAACCAAAGACACCACGTGCTGGTGCTCCTACGGGTCCCGGGCACACTGGCTGACGGGTGCTGATGAAGATCGGGTGAGGTCTGCCTTCTCCCGGAGAAGGGATGTAAGTATTTAGAAGTCCCCCATTAGGAAAGTAACAAATTTCCTAACTGGGGGGTCTTTATATTTAGGTTTTTGGTATTTTTGGTCATGTTTGTTTGGGGAGATGTTACATGATTTCATTAAAACCATCACTGCTAATAAACTAAGTGTCCTTCCCCCGGGAATCCGAAAGGCCACCTGCATGTACAGGACGTGAGCACACGCAGGAAAAACCTGAGAATACTCTAAGCTCTCACCTCACAACATACATGAAAACGAACTCCTTTTTTTTTAAAAAAAAAAAAATATTTTATTTATTTTTTTGACAGACAGAGATGACAAGTAGACAGAGAGGCAGGCAGAGGGAGAGAGGAGGAAGCAGGCTCCCTGCTGAGCAGAGAGGACCCTGGGATCACGACCCAAGCCAAAGGCAGAGGCTTAACCCACTGAGCCACCCAGGTGCCCCTGAAAATGAACTTCTATGAGATTTCTGGTTTCAGGTTTATCATCCAGTTTAAGTTAATTTTTTTTTATAAGGTGTGAGGCAAGGGTCCAACTTCATTTTTTGGCAACTGGATATGCAGCTGTCCCAGCACCGTTTATTCAAGAGATTATTCCTTCCCCATTGGGCAGTCCTGGCATCTTTGTCAAAAGTCAACTGGCCATAGATATAATGGTTTATTTCTAGACTCTGCAATTCTATTCCACTGAACTCCAGGTCTCTTCATACTGGTGCCACACCACCTCGATCACTGCAGGTTTGTAGTAAGTTCTGAAATTAGGAAGTGTGAGTCCTCCAACTTTTTCTTTTTTTCAAGATTAGTTTGGAATTTTTTTTTTTAATTTACAGAGAGAGAGAGAGACAGAGCATGAATGAGCATGGGGCGGGGGGTGGGCGGGGAGAGAATCTTAAGCAGGCTCGATACCACACCCAGCATGGAACCTGATGTGGGGCTCGATCTCATGACCCTGAGATCATGACCTGAGCTGAAATCAAGGGTTGGATGCTTAACCTACCAAGCCACGCAGGTGCTCCAAGACAATTTCGCAATTTGGGGTCCCCTGAATTTCGTATTAATTTTAGAATCAGCTTGTCTGTTTCTATAAAAACTCTAGCTGGGATTTTGACAAGAATTGCTTTCAATCTGTTGGCCAGTTTATGTAAGCATGCATTCCTCATGTAGCCTTGCCTGATACCAGAAACTCAGCCAGAGTCGAATCAAGGAACAATATAATGGCCGACACTCACTGAGCACTGAACTTGTGCCAGTCCTGTGCTGAGCACTTTACACGGGCCAACTCACCTAATCCTTCCAATAATCCTAGGAAGTAGGGCTTATTATTAACCTCACGTAAGACACAAGGAAATGGAGGCACAGAGAAGTCAGGAGACTCACCAAAGGTGGCAGGAAGTAGCAGAGGCGGGGTTCGGACACAAGAAGTCTGGCTCCAGAGCCCCTGCCTTTCTCAATCCAGAATACACAGAGACTCCTCAAACCAATAAGAAAAAGACAAGAAAACCAGCAGAAAAAAATGGGGAAGGGATATGAATAGATAATTCACCAAAGAGGAAAATACAAATGGCCAATAAATATATGAAATGATGTTCCATCTCACTATAATAAGGAAAATGCATAATAAAGCAATAAGATATTTTGTCCATCATATTGGTAAAATGCCTTTGATTAATAAAATCTGGTTGATGTGCAGATCTGGAAGAAAAGGAACTGAACGGTATTCAGTGAATATATAATGGTATATTCATTTTGGAAACAGTTTGGCAGAATCTAGTAAAACAGAAAATACATACACCCTTCAGCCTGATAGTCCCACTGACCTTATACACAAAAGATATGGACAAAATGTTCACTGAAGCCCTATTTGTAATTATGCAAAATGAAAGCAAATCACACATCGGCCAATAAGGAAAGGGCAGCACTGGACACGGCCAGAGCCACGTCACTGGGATGCCAGCTCCACGAAGCCCAAGGTTACGTGTGAAGTATAGATATAATGATGTGGTCCCACAGTGGCCCCGCAAATACATAGTGGAGTCCTAATCCGCAGATGCCACAAACGGGAACCCTATTTGGAAAAACGCTCTTTGCAGATGTCACGAAGGGCACCTGCGAGGAGAGCGCGCCGCATTGTCCCAGTGGGCTCCGGATCCAACAAACAGAACCCCCAGAAGAGAAGAAGGGAAGACAACACCACACAAAGGAGGAGGCAGAGACCAGAGTGAGGCAGCTACAAGCCACCACAGGTGTGCCCAGCCAGGAAGCTTCCTGCGCTCAAGCCTTCAGAGGGAGCGTGGCCCCGCCGACACCTTCATTTTGGACCCCAGGCCTCCAGATCGGTGAGAGAACACAGTTCGGTGGGTTTAAGCCTGCCAGTTCATCAAACTTAGATAACACTCACTCAAGTCTTCAATACTTACTAAATGCAAACAAGGTTGTTTGTTGTTGTTTAGTTACATGCGTAACTAAAATAAAAAGCCTCACACATCATGTAAAACAAAAACACCAATCTATGTGTACGGATGAACGTAACAGCACAGAAAATCACCTGGGACCAACATATTCCAGAAGGACCCAGCAGTTTCCTCCTGGGATGGGAAGGACAATAGTAGGATGGGGAGGGTCACAGAAAATCTCGGTTTTACTTTCTAATGTTCACACT
>NC_081575.1:3944361-3970618 GCF_022355385.1 Mustela nigripes | reverse complement strand
AAAAAAAAAAAAATCTAGTAGGAATAACAAATCTCTTATTCACTTCAAAGTACTTTTTCCTTGAGCGAGGAAAAGGCAGTCTTATAAGGCCACTGGGGAAAATGCTGTATCAGTTGTTACACATTGTGTGCTATTCTTCGCAATGGAAACAAATGATGTTAAATATTCAGATTTTCTTTTAAATAATGCAATTTATGACACCCCTATTATATCCGATCAGTTCAGACAAAAAGTGTTTTCCTTGGGTGTATATTCTGAGTGGGTAGTGCATATTAATCACTATTGTTTGTTTTTAATAGTTCGATTAATACTCACGCTTTACTGAGGAAGTTTCTTTCAACGCATCCTCCAGACGAAAATCAGAGTCCCCAGATCCTAAAAATTTAAAAAAAAAAATTTTTTTTTAAATTTAATATTTTTCCATAAAACAAAATCATTCTGAAATAGTTTCTTGTAATCGCTGTTTCCCTTTAGAGGGTGTCATGAAGATTAATACCACAAAAGGAAACTGGTAGAAGCCATCCAGACACAATGAGTTGATTTCCTTCTACAAACAATGTATCTCCACCAAAAACAAAATGGAAAAGTGGTTTTCGCAGATATAATTAAGTTAAGGATCTTGAGATCATCTCGCATTGAATCTCACCAAGTTTACTGATCACAGTCTTCTTTCCACTAGAAGCTGAAGGCTGGGGTCCAAAGCTCCACTGATTATGAGCCAGGTTCTTACATCCCCCTCCACATCTTGTAAACTCTGCACTACACTGTGTTGATCCAGGGTACCTTCCCCCAACCCCAGTATCCATATCTAGATGAGCAGCTCTGATTACACACCACTTAAAAGGCTTGAGGGAAAAGCTTTTAACAAGAGAATCTGTTCTCAGAGGCAGACTCATCTGCCCAGCTCTGCTTGCTTTTGGACTTGACACCTATCATTCCCCCCATATGGGCACGTAGTTTCCCAGTGGAGTATATGTATTATCAATTCTCAAACTATTACGCATGCATACTAGAACTGAATAAATGGGTAAGTGGGTGATGAACTGTAGGAGCCTGGCTTCTCACTGTTGGAGAGCAAGATTGTAGGTAAGAGAGGGCTACAGTGGGAGGAGTCCAAGATGGCAGGGGAGTAGGAGACCTTAGTTTCGTCCGGTCCCAGGAATTCAGCTAGCTAGCTATCAAACTATTCTCAACACCTATGAACTCAACTGGAGATGTAAGAGAAGAATAGCTGCAACTCTGCAAATAGAAAAACAATCATGTTCTGCAAGGTCGGTACAGGGAAGTGAATTGAGGCAAAGATAAACCATGGGGGGAGGGAGCCTCCATAAGCCAGCTATGAGCCATAAGCCATAAGCAGCTGAATGCCAAATCAGAACTTTTAGAAGTCTGATGAGGGCCATCACTCAGGTGGCTAAGCGGGGGCGGATGCTAGGTGGGACAGTGTGGTCTCAGGATCCCCAGGTCATAGGCACTGGGGGTGCCTGAGTGCAGCAGAGCTCTCAGGCATCAGAGCAGGGAAGCTGGCAGCAAACAGTGAGCCCAGGAGTGGGCTCTCAGGTTGGGGTTGCCACATACCACAAACAGTGGCACAGTCGGGCCGGGCCCAGGGAGCGGCAGAACTACAACGAGACTTCCCTTCTTCCCCCGGAAGAAGCAGCATGGGAGTGTGCAACAGGAGTCTGCAGGGTTTGGAGACTCAAAATGGGGTCTTGTACCTGTGATAGAAATGCTCGGTCACATGCCGCACAAGCATGGAGTGTGGCCGGAGACCAGGGAGACAGGAATGACTGACTGTATTTCTCTGAGGACGCACTGAGAAGTGGGGAACCAAGCTTCGGGCTCCAGGGCTGGAGACTGGGAGGCTGCCATTTTCATTCTCATCCTCTAAAGCTGCACGGAAAGCTTTCAGGGCATGAAAGTTCCTGAAAGTAAACCCAAGCAGATGACTAGACTTGTCCCCCCCCCCCCCCCCCACCGCAAGGGCAGTGCAAATCTACCCGGGGCAAAGACATCTGAGAATCAATGCAGCAGGCCCCTCCCCTAGAAGATAAGCAAGAACATCCAGCCAAGACCAAGTTTATGATCATAGAGAAATGCAAAACTCCAGCATTAGGGAAATACGGTACACAGAATTCATAGGGGTTTTCCCCATGATTCCTTGGTCTTTCAATTTTAATTTTCTTTCTCATTCCTTTTACAACCAATTTCTTATTTTATCAACTGTAAATCTTTTTTCATTTTTTACAGTTACATTCTATCCTTTCATTGTATGTAATTTTATTTTTGTACCTGTAAATTTTTCTTTCTTTACAATTTTAGGATCTAGTTTTCTAACAAACAAACCAAAATACACGCAGGATCCAATATGTATGGATCTGTTCTGTTCAACTGTCTGATTCTCTTATTTTTTCCTTTTATTTTTTTTTTTTCGATTTCAGGTCTCTTCTGATTTGTTTAGGGTATATTTCTCTGAGGTCATTGTTGTCATCTTAGTATTATGTTCTCTCATTCATCCATTCTTCTCCAGAAAGAAAGACAAGAGAGAAAAACGTCCCTCAAAAAAGAGAACAAGAGGCAGTAATGACTGCAAGGGACCTAATCTGTATGGATATAAGCAGAAGTTGGAACTAGAGTTCAGAATTAACAATGATAAAGATACTAGCTGGGATTGCAAGAAGCATGGATGACACTAGAGAATCCCTTTCTGGAGAAATAAAAGAACCAAAATCTAATCAACCTAAAATTTTAAAAAGCTATTAATGAGGTACAATAAAAAATGAAGGCTCTAACTGCTAGGATAAATGAGGCAGAAGAGAGAATTAGTGATACAGAAGACAAAATTATGGAGACTAAAGAAGCTGAGAAAAAAGATAAATCTACTGGATCATGGGGAGGGGAGAATTTGAGAGATAAGTGATACTGTTAAAGTGGAACAACAAAATAATTGGGATCCCAGAAGAAGAAGAAAGAGAGAGGGACAGGAGGTATATTGGAGCACATTATAGCTGAGAACTTCTCTAATCAGGGGAAGAAAACAGGCATTCAAGTCCCGGAGGCATAGAGAACACTCCTCAAAAATCAGTAAATATAAGTTAACAAGAGAAACTTGCAAATCTCAAAGACAAAGAGAAAACCCTGACAGCAGCTAAGGACAAGAGGTCCATAACCTAAAAGGGTAGGAACATTATACTGGCATCAGACCTATCCACAGAGACCTGGAAGGCCAGAAAGGACTGGCATGATATATTCATAGTGCTAAATGAGAAAAATACTCAGCCAAGAATACTTTATCCAGCAAGGCTGTCATTCAAAACAGGAGAGATAAAAAGCTCCCAGGACAAACAGAAACTAAAAGAATTTGTGATCACTAAACCAGTCCTGCAAGAAACATTAAAAGGGATCCTTTAGGGGTGCCTGGGTGGCTCAGTGGGTTAAGCCTCTGCCTTCAGCTCAGGTCATGATCTCAGGGTCCTGAGATCGAGTCCCACATCGGGCTCTCTGCTCAGCAGGGAGCCTGCTACTTCCTCTCTCTCTGCCTGCCTCTCTGCCTACCTGTGATCTCTCTTTGTCAAATAAATAAATAAAAATCTTTTTTTTAAAAAAAAGGGATCCTTTAAGGAAAGAGAGAGCCCAAAAGTACCGCAGACAAGAAAGGAACAGAGACAATATACAGAAACAGTTATTTTAATAATAGATACATATTAATATATAGTAATTAATATAGTAATATAATGGCACTAAATTCACATCTTTCAATACTTACTTGACTGTAAATGGGCTAAATGCCGCCAATCAAAAGACACAGGGCATCAGACTGGATAAAAAAGCAAGACCTACCTATATGCTGTCTACAAGAGGCTCATTGCAGACCTAAAGACACATCCAGACTGAAACTGATTGGGTGGAAAACCATTTATCATACTAATGGACATCAAAAGAAAGCTGGGGTGGTAATCCTTATATCAGAGAAATAAGATTTTAAACCAAAGACTGTAATAAGAGATGAGGAAGGACACCATATCATAATTAAAGGGTCTATCCAACAAGAGATCTGGCAATTGTAAATATCTGTGACACCAACATGGGGTTAGCCACTTATATAAACCAACTAATAAAATTAAAGAAACAAATCGATAATAATACAGTAACAGAAGAGGACTTTAACATGCTCCCTCACTGCAAAGGGCAGTCATCTAAGCAGAAGAGCAACAAGGAAACAAGGGCTTTGAATGACACACTGCAGCAGATGAACTTCACAGAGCATTCAGAGCATTTCATCCTATAGCAAGAGAACACACATTCCTCTTTAGTGAACATGGAACAGTCTCCAAAATAGATGAAATACTGGGTCACAAATCAGGTCTCATCTGGTACCGAAAGACTGGGATCATTCCCTGCATATTTTCAGACAACAGTGTTTTCAAACAGGAACTCAATCCTAAGGGGTAATCTGGAAAGAACTCAAATACATGGAGGCTAAAGAGCATACCTACTAAAGAATGAATGGGTCAACCAGGAAATTAAAGAAGATTTTAAAAATTCATGGAAACAAATGAAAATGAAAACACAACTCTTCAAAACCTTTGGGATGCAGCAAAGGCAGTCTTAAGAGGGAAGTAGATAGCAATACAATCCTTTCTCAAGAAATAAGAAAGGTCTCAAATACACAACCTAACCCTATACCTAAAGGAGCTGGGGGGAAAAAAACCAGCAAATAAAGCCTAAACCAGCAGGGTAAGAAAAATAACAGAGATTAAAGGGAAAAAATTAATGAAAGAGAAACCAATAGAACAGTAGAACAGATCAACAGAACTAGGAGCTGGTTCTTTAAATGAATAAAATGGATAAACCCCTGGCCAGACTTAACAAAAAGAAATGAGAAGGGACCCAGATTAATAAAATCATGAATGAAATAGGAGAGATCACAACCAACACCGAGGAAATACAATTATGAGGACATACTATGAGCAACTATATGCAAACAAATTAGGCAATCTGGAAGAAATGGATGCATTCCTAGAGAGGTATGAACTACCAGAACTGAACCAGGAAGAAATAGAAAACTTGAACAGACCCACAAGCAGCAAAGAAACTGAAGCAGTAATCAAAAAATCTCCCCAACAAAGAGATCAGGGCTGGCTGGCTTCCCAGAAGAATTCTACCCAACATTTAAAGAATTAACACCTATTCTTCTGAGACTGTTTCAAAAAATAAAAATGTAAGGAAAACTTCCAAACTCTTTCTGTAAAGCCAGCATTACCTTGATCCCAAAACCAGACAAAGACCCCAGCAAAATGGAGAATTACAGACCAATACCCCTGATGAACATAGATGCCAAAATTCTCACCAAGATACTAGCCAATAGGACCAACCAGTATAATAAAAGGATTATTCACCAAGTGGGACTTATTCCTGGGCTACAAGGATGGTACAACATCCACAAATCAATCAACATTGTAAACCACATACATAAAAGAAAGGACAAGAACCATAAGAATCATATGGTTCTTGTCCTTGTCCTTTCCTGAAAATTGGACAGCCACAAACCTAGATGCAGAAAAAATACTGGACAAATTACACCATCTTTTCTTGATTAAAACTCTCCACAGCATAGGGATAGAGGGAACATACCTCAAGATTATATAAGCCATATACAAAAAACCCAAAGTGAATATCATTCTCAGTGGGAAAGACAGAGCTTTTCTCATAAGGTCAGGAATACAGCAGGGCTGTCCATTCTCACCACTACCGTTCAACACAGTACGAGGAGTCAGTCCAAGCCTCAAAATCAGAAAACAAAAAGAATTAAAAGGCATCTGAATTGGCAAAGGAACAGTCAAATGCTCACTCTTCACAGATTATAGGGCATTCTATGTGGAAAACCCAAAAGACTCTACCCCCAAATTTCTAGAACTTAAATGGGAATTGAGCAAAGTGGCAGGATATAAACTCAATGCACAGAAATCAGTTGCTTTTCAATACAGTAACAATGAGACAAAAGAAAGAGAAATTAAGGGGCTGATCCCATTTACAATTGCTCCAAAAATCATAAGATACCTAGGAATAAACCTAACCCAAGAGGCAAAGGATCTATACTCAGAAAACTATAGAGTACTTACGAAAGAAATTGAGGCTGACACAAAGAAATGGAAAAACGTCCCATGCTCATGGATTAGAAGAATGAATATTGTTAAAATGTCCGTGCTACCTAAAATAATGTATACTTTAAGGGCAATCCCTATCAAAATACCATCAACCTTTTTCACGGAGCAGGAACAAATAATCCTAAAATTTGTATGGCACCAGAAAAAACCCTGAAGAGCCAAACGAATGTTGAAAAGGAAAACCAAACGTAGGGGCATCACAATTCCGACTTTAAGCTCTATTACAAAGCCATAATCATTAAGACAGTATGGTACTGATCACTGGAACAGAATAGAGTCTCCAGAAATGGACCCTCAACTCTATGGTCAACTAATCTTTGACAGAGCAGGAAAGAATATCCAATGGAAAAAAGACCATCTCTTCAATAAATGGTGTTGGGAAAATTGGACAGCCACATGCAGAAAAAATGAAACTGGACCATTTCCCTAAACCATACACAAAAATAGACTCAAAATGGATGAAAAACCTAAAAGTGAGACAGAAGTCCATCAAAATCCTAGAGGAAAACACAGGCAGCAACCTCTTCGACCTCAGCCACAGCAACTTCTTAGAAACATCGCCAAAGGCAAGGGAAACAAGGGCAAGAATGAACTATTGGGGCTTCATCAAGATCAAAAGCTTTTGCACAGCAAAGGAATCAGTTGACAAAACCAAAAGACAACCTACAGAACGGGAGAAGACATTTGCAAATGACATATCAGATGAAGGGTTAGTAGCCAAGATCTATAAAGAACTTATCAAACCCAACACCCAAAAACATATATTCCAATCAAGAAATGGGCAGAAGACATGAACAGACATTTCTCCAAGGAAGACATACAAATGGCCAACAGATACATGAAAAAATGCTCCACATCACTCGGCATCGGGGAATTCAAATCAAAACCACAATGAGATACCACCTCACACCAGTCAGAATGGCTAAAATTAACAAGTCAGGAAATGACAGATGTTGGCAAGCATGCAGAGAAAGGGGAGCCCTCTTACACTGTTTGTGGGAATGCAAGCTGTGGTGCAGCCACTCTGGAAAACAGTATGAATGGTCCTCAAGAAGCTGAAAATAGAGCTACCCTATGACTTAGCAATTGCACTACTAGGGATTTACCCCAAAGATACAAATGTAGTAATCCGAAGGGTTACCCACACTCTAATGTTTATAGCAGCAATGTCCACAAAAGCCAAACTATGGGAGGAGCCCAGATGGTCACTGATGGATGAATGGATAAAGAAGCTGTGGTATAGGTATAGATACAGATCTATAGTAGAATACTACGCAGCCATCCAAAAAGGAAATCTTCCCATTTGCAACAACATGGATGGAACTGAAGGGTATTATACTAAATGAAATCAGTCAGTCAGAGAAAGACAATTATCATATGGTCTCACTCACAAGTGGAATTTAAGAAACAAAAGAAGATTCATAGTGGAAGAGTAGGAAATATAAGACAAAATCAGAGACGGAGACAAACTGTAAGAGACTCTTAATCATAGAAAACAAACTGAGGGTTGCTGGAGGGGAGGAGGTAGGAGGAAGGGGTAACTAGGTGATGGACATTAAGGAAGGTGTGTGATATAATGAACACTTGGTATTACATAATACTGATGAATCACTGAAATCTATCTCTGAAACTAATACATTATATGTTAATTGAATTTAAAGAAAAAGAAATAAAGTTTTAAAAAAGGGTGGAATGATCACTATGATAATTGATTAGAGTTGGAGACTTCAGTATGAATCATGTGTGGCTTAATATACACACAGATGGTTACATACAGAAATACTTATAGACATGGGCTAATATGCAGACATGCCTTTGTTCTGTCACCCGAGAGGGCCTAGAAGCAATAACACCCCAGTAGCAATGAGTACACCCAGATCTTGGTTTCTAAATACCATTGCCCAATTAAAGAAAAACAGAACTCCTTGGAGAAATGGCAGATTACAGGATTGGAATAAGAAATATATGAGTTTGAAGCATCTTCTAGCACCATGAAGTATTTTTTAAAATACTGATATTAATCAGTATATGTCAAAGAGGAACAGGGTCAAATGAAAGAGTTCCCAATGGCTAAAGTTGGACAATTTAATCAACAAAGTAATATTAGATTATAATCCGAAGGACAAAATGTTCCTGTGTCCATGCTGATATATACATTAAGCAAATACACAAAAGGGATAAAATAGAAGAACTCAATTTACATAGAATTTCTAGCTCAAGGAGATGAAACCTAACCTTCCACTTCATAAGTGCTGACTTCCTTCCAAAGATTACACTATGAAAATGTAGGTGGGAAAAGAGAGTAACTTTATAGTGGAGACATCTAAGAAACACTGTATCAGAGTAACATCAACAGTGATGTGTCATGTTGATAGTATATACCCTTGATATGACGGGATGAGACAGCCCCTACACATGTGTGTTCTCCACTCAAAAACCTATAACCCTAATATAATAATGAGAAAACATCAGACAAATTCCAATCCTACAAAGTATGTGACCAGAACTCCTCAAAACCAAGGTCATCAAAAACAAACAAAAGTCTGAGAAACTGGCACAGCCTGAAGACCCTAAGGAATTATAATGAAGACAGGTCTCTGGTATGTGGATTGGATCCTGGAACAAAAAAAAAGGGGGGACTTTAGATACTACACTTGATCTTAGCCAAAAGGCCGAGAAGCGAGGAGAAGGGGCTTTAGATAAAAGCAAAGGAAATACGAATAGAGTATGGACTTCAGTTAATAATAGTGCATTAATATTGGTTCATTAATTGTGACAGAGATACAACACCAATGTAAAATGTTAAAAATACCGGAAACCGAATGTGGAGCATATGAGGACTCTCTATACTAGCCTGGCATTATAAGTCTAAACCTGTTCTAAAAAAAAAAAAAAAAAATATTTTTAAAAATCCACTCCCTATAGAAATATAAATATATATATATATATATATAGAGAGAGAGAGAGAGAGAGAGAGAGATGTCTAGGCTATAGAAGAGATATATTAGGATACAGAAACTCTATATATAGGATATGGAAAAAATAAAAGGTCAACACCAACAACTAAAAATCAATCCAACTAAAGTCACCAAACAGAAAAAAGAAACATATTAAACAGAAAACATGAACTTTAACACAATATGTACAATTATATCAGTAAAAAAAAATTGAGTGTAAAAAGGGCAAATCTATCAAAAGATAAACAGAATAAAAAGATAACTATATGCTGTTAACAACATACACACCTAGAACAAAATAATCACACACAGAATAGACTAATAGAGAACTATATACCAGGTGACATTTAAAAGGAAAGAAACAGATGTGGCAATATTAATATGACAAGGTGGAACTCAAGATCCCAACCTTTAAACAGGACAAATGCAGTATTTTATAAAACATATAATCCACAAGAAAATTTAGTCATAGCACTTAATAACTTAGCTTCTAAAATTCTGAAGGAGACTTTTGCTTCTTGCTATGATGGCGAAACTGGTGTCAGATTAGCCCTCCCACTGTAAACACTATGAAGTGGACAAAACATGAGCTAACAGCTTTCCGCACTGCACAACAATCCTAGAGATCAAGGAAATTGTGACAGCTAAATCCGACAGGTGAACCTGGCTTGGATCCTGAACCTATAAAGGGCATTATTGGGGCACTCAATGAAAGCTTAAAGAAGTCTATCGACCAGATGGTAACACTGGATCATGCTTTTAAAGTATCCATTTAGAACTCCTGATCTTTTGGATTTACAGAGCTTGGGGAAGAAAGTGTGCTTGTTTTTAGGAAATGCACACTTTACTATTAAGATGTAATGAGGATCATGCTTGCGACTGAGTCTGAAATGATTCTGAAAAAATATTTAGACCCAACCTTACATACCAGGGCAAATGTGGTAAAACTGGAAAATCTAGGTGATCAGTAAATGGAGATTCCTTCTATTAGACATTATTGTGACAACTGGTGAAACTTGAATTGGGTCTAAGGATTACGTGGTAGTAATACGTCAACATTAATTTCCTGATTCAAATGGTTATGCCGAGGAGATAGAGCAGGATGTCCTTGTCTGAAGGAGATGCACCCTCAAGTTATCTTGTAGATGCTGGGGGGTACTGATGGAGCATCAGGTAAGCAACTTACTCTCAGGTGATTTGGTGGAGGGAAGTGCTTTATACTGTACTTGCAAGTTTCCTATAGATTTGTAATTATTTCAACATTTAAAAAATTAAAATTAATTAAAAATGCATATCTCTCAACCCAGCAATTGCACTTTTAGGCACCTGTTACAGAAAAATACTTTTGCACATGTGCCCAAAGAGGTATGTACAAGGCTGTTCACAACAGTACCGCTTAAAATAGCAAAAAGAAATGGAAACAGACCAAGTATTCATCAAAAAGAATTAAATAAAACATAGTTCGTCAACACAATGAAATGTTATATACCTGTTTAAAGAATGAACTACCCTCAGTAAAGTGGGAATAGAAGGGAACTTCCTCAACTTGAAAAAGAGTATCTGCAAAAACCCTATAGCTAACACCATACTTGATGGTGAGAAATTAAAGCTTTCCTTCCAAGATCGGAAACAAGGCAATGATGTCCCTGCTCCCCAATGCTTTTCAGCATCATAGTGAAAGTCATAGGTACTACAATAAGACAAGAGGAAAAAAAGATATACTGTTTGGGAAGGCAGAAACAAAAACTGTCTTTGTTCACGAGAAAAATGCAGATAACCCAAAAGGATTCACCAAAAAAAAAAACCTCCTTACACCCCTGAAACTATTAAGTGACTACAGCAAGGTTGGAGGATACAAGGTTAGTCACTTTCCTACATATCAGCAATGAACAAGTAGAATCTGAAATTAAAAACACAACACTAGGGGCGCCTGGGTGGCTCAGTGGGTTAAAGCCTCTGCCTTTGGCTCAGGTCATGATCTCAGATTCCTGAGATCGAGCCCCATATCGGGCTTTCTGCTCAGCAGGGAGCCTGCTTCCTCCTCTCTCTCTGCCTGCCTCTCTGTGATCTCTGTCTGTCAAATAAGTAAAATCTTAAAAAAAAAAAAAAAACACCACAGCACCAATATTAGCATCCCCCAAAAAGAAATGTCTGGCATAAATCTAACAAAACATACATAAGATCTATATGAATAAAACTATAAAACTGTTACAAAAGAAATCAATGAAGGACTAAATAAATGGAGAGATATTCCATGTTCATGGTAAGATGACACAATACTGTCAAGATGTCAGTTTCCCAACCTGATTTACAGATTCAGTGGAATCAAAATCAAAACATCAGCAAGTTATTTTGTAGATATGGAGAGACTGATTGAAAAGTTTATGTACAGGGTGCCTGGGTGGCTCAGTGGGTTAAGCCTCTGCCTTCAGCTCAGGTCATGATCTCTGGGATCGAGTCCTGCATCGGGCTCTCTGCTCGGCAGGGAGCCTGCTTCCCCCCTACCACTCTCTCTGCCTACTTGTGATCTCTGTCAAATAAATAAATAAAATCTTTTAAAAAATAAAGAAAGAAAAGTTTATGTGCAGAGGACAAAGACCCTAAATAGCCAAATTTAAATTTAATTTTTACGTACAGATGTACGTAACAGCACAGAAAATCACCTGGGACCAGCATATTCCAGAAGGACCCAGCAGTTTCCTCCTGGGATGGGAAGGACAATAGTAGGATGGGGAGGGTCACAGAAAATCTCGGTTTTACTTTCTAATGTTCACACTGTAAAAAAAAAAAAAAAAAAAAAGTGGTTTAATTTAGCATGATATCAAGGTCCATACATTTTTTTTAAAGGTAGAATTTCCTTTTTTTAATGGCTGAATATTATTTCACTGTGTGTGTGTATGTGTCTTTATCCGTTTATCTATCATTGGAAGCTTACATTGTTTCCCTGTTTGTTTATTGTGAATAATGCTGCAGTGAACATGGGGGTGCAGAGGAAAAGAACAAGATAGGACTGACACTACCCGACTTCAAGAATTACTGTAAAGTTACAGTAGTCAAGATAGTGTAGTATTAGCAAAAGAGAAACAAACACATCAGTGGAACAGAATAGAGAGCCCAGAGATAGACCCATATAAATATAGTCAACTGATGTTTTACAAAGGAGAAAAAGCAACACAATGGAGCCAGAAGGACAGGACAACCACCTGCAAAAAAAACTAAAAAAAAAAAAAGGGCGCCTGGGTGGCTCAGTGGGTTAAGCTGTTGCCTTCGGCTCAGGTCATGATCTCAGGGTCCTGGGATCGAGTCCCGCATCCGGGCTCTCTGCTCAGCAGGGAGCCTGCTTCCTCCTCTCTCTCTCTCTCTGCCTGCCTCTCTGCCTACTTGTGATCTCTCTCTGTCAAATAAATAAATAAAATCTTAAAAAAAAAAAAAAAAAAAAAAAAGAAAAAAGAAAGAAAGCAAGAAAAACAAACAAACAAAAAACCCAAAACAAGACTTAGGCTTTTACATCCTTCACAAACATTAACTCGAAATGGATCACAGACTTAAATATGAAACATAAAATGATAAACCTCCTAGAAGCAACACAGGAAAAAATCTAAATGACTTGTGTTTGGCAATGACGTTTTTAAATGTAACACCAAAAGCATGATCCATGGAAAAACTTGATAAGCTGGATTTCATTAAAATTAAAAACTTCTCTGTGAAAAGCACTATCAAGAGACCGAATAGACATGGCCCAGGCTGGAAGGAAATATTTATCAAAGGCACATCTGATAAAGAGACATTATACAAAATAGACAAAGAGTTCTTAAAACTTAAACAACCTGATTAAAAACTGGGCCGCACCCCAGCTGCCCCTCGTGCCTCATCATCCCCTGCAGACCTAGGGTCCAGGCCCACTTTATGTGGTTCTAAAGAGATACTTTTCCAAAGAAGACCTCCAGATGGCCAACATGCCTGTTAAAAGATGCTCAAGATCACTGATCTTCAGAGAACTGCAAATCAAAACTGCAGTGAGAGATCACCCCATACCTGTTGGAATGGCTAGTATCCAAAAGATGAGACGAGTGTTGACAAGAATGTGGAGGAAAAGGCACCGTTATGTACGGTTAGCAGGAACGTAAATTGGTACAACCACTATGGAAAACAGTATGGAGGGTCCTCAACAAAAGAAAACTGGAACTACCACAATCCAGTGAGTCCCACTTCTGGGTACACATCCGAATGAAATGAAATCACGCTCTCAAAGAGATCTCTGCACCCCCATGTTCACTGCAGCATTATTCACAATAAGCAAACAGGGAAACAATGTAAGCTTCCACTGATAGATAAACGGATAAAGACACATACACACACACACAGTGAAGTAATATTCAGCCATTAAAAAAAGGAAATTCTACCTTTAAAAAAAATGTATGGACCTTGAGGATATCATGCTAAATGAAATAACTCAGACAGAAAAAGGCAAATACTGTATGATCCCACTTATAATGGGTAGTTAGACTATCAAATTGACAGAGTAGAATGGAATATTACGTAGCCATCATAAAGAGTGAGAGCTTGCCATTTGCAACAACATGGATGGACCCAGAAGGTATAATATTAACTGAAATAAGTCAGTCAGAGGGAGATAAATACCACATAATGTCACCTAGATGTAGAATTTAAGAAACAAAACAAATGAACAAAGAAAGAAAAAAAACACAAAGAAAAAAAAACCCAGATTCTTAACTACAGAGAACTGGTGGTTGGCAGACAGGACATGGGGAGAACAGGAAGAATGGGGGAGACAGGTGGAGGTGAGGAAGAGGGCACGTATGGGGATGAGCACTTAGTAATGTTCAGAACTGTGGAATCATTATAATGTGTACCTGAAACTGACATAACACTGTATGTTAATTATATGTTAATTATACTCGGAAAAACAAAACAAAACAAAAAATGAGCTACGACTACACACCTATGAGACTGGCCCAAACTGCAGACACCTCCAAGTGCTGGCAAGGGCGTGGAACAAAAGGAGAGCTCCTTAATTACTGGTGGGAATGTAAAATGGCACAGCCACTTTGGAAGACAATGTAGTGGTTTCTAGCAAAACGAAACAAATATGCCATACAATCCAGCAACCGTACTCCTTGATATTTACCCGAAGGGGTTAAAGACTTATGTCCACAGAAAACCCGCACACAGATGTTTACAATTTCTTTATTCATAAGTGCCAAAACTTGGAAGCAACCAGATACACTGTGGGACATCCAGACGATGGAATATTCTTTCATGTTAAGAAAATATGAGGTATCAAGCCATGAACGGACAGAGGAACCTTTAATGTATATTACTAAGTGAAAGAAGTCAATCGTAAAAGTGACAAACTGTATGAGTCCAACTGTCTAACACTCTGGAAAGACCAAACTACGGAGACAATAAGGTCAGTGGCTGCCAGGGGTTGGTGGGGGGCAGGGGATACATAGGTGGAACACAGAAGACTTTCAGGGCCATGAAAATATTCTGCATGATACTCTGACGGTGGATATGTGTCAGTGTAAGTTTGTACAAACCCATACAATCTCTAGTACCAAGAGTGAAACGGGAAGTAGGGACTTGGAGCCGTAATGGTAGGTCACTGTAAGTTGATCGCCTGGAACCAGTGCACCACTGGGGGTGGGTGTTGATAGGAAGGGACCTGTGCATGTGTGGAGGCAGGAGGTATATGAGGAAACTGTACCTTCTGCTCAAATAGTGCTATGAACCTAAAGCAGCTATAAAAAATGAAGTCTATTAAAAAGAATGAGAACAGGGGTCGGGGAGAAAGAGCACTGTGTATTAATTTAAAGCCTTCTCTGATTGGTTTTGAATCAGGTATTTCTCTTACGATGACAGTATAAAGTTCCAGCTCAACCCCGCCAAAATGATGAGCCAATCATCCTACTGGGTCTTCCTTCAAAACTCTATCCCTACTTTCTCACCCAAGAATTGCAAGCGTACATTCATTCTTCCAATTAACATCATGCACAAATAATAATATGCCACAGAACACAACTTTGCAGTATTAAACCCTCATTGACCTTGGATTCAATGGACCCAAACCATCTGTGGACAAAACCATTCAGCATCAATCTACACCCAGAGCTAATTAAGACTTCTTCAGAGTCTACAATCAAGCACAGCTGCCAAATCAAGATGGGAACAAATATTCTCATGAGAAATACTATACCTCAAGCGGTCTAAAACAGGGTCATGTTCTCTATCTCTTGTATGCAATCTCTAACAATTCACTTTGGGTGTAGGCAGACAGGAATCCTCCACGTTAATGACACTGACTCACCCTCTGGCACCAGACACACATTAGAAAGTGTGATTCATTGCAGGTTAAATTTATAAGCCCCAAAGCACTGTACCTAGGGGGCCAGTGTTCAAGTATTCAGCAGAAAAGTTGCTTCGTTCTGCTGCAGAGGACCACAACGAATTTCTTTTCATGGAAAAGGCATGTAGGGAGCTGGTAACACCTGTCCGAAAATGTCCTTTCACATTAGACAGAATTGACCCATGGACTTGTACATGCCCTTAAGACGCATTTGATAAGCAAAGTGTTAGTTCTACCCACAGACACCCTAGCAGCTTGTGCCTGTCCTGAGGTAGATTTTGTCCCTTTGGGAAGAAACACAAACCTGATCTCGTATTGCAACCTGACCCACAGTGACCGGTGTCTAAAGCTAAGGGTGCACTTTAATGAGGCCTGTAAACAAGACACAGCAGGCCCTTGTTAGAACCGGCTGGGATCCAGCACCTGCCATAGCCTTGATTGAAATGTCTGACCCACGAGACAGCCCCACCCGACATGCCCCTAGTAGCCTTTCATTTGGGTTTGATGAACTAATCACTCCTCCTCTTGTCCTCCCCCTGTTCTTAGTTCACCCTGAAAGTATACCCATCTGTCAGGGGTTTAGGCCTGTCCAATTTTTTAGGGGGTGGGGAGGGTCAGAGGGAGAGGGAAAGGGAAAGAAACCCAACCAGACTCCATGCTGACTGTGGAACCCAACACCAGGGCTCAATCCCACAGCCCTGAGATCATGACCTGAGCCAAAATCAAGAGTCAGATGCTCAACTGACTGAGCCACCCAGGTGCCCCAATGTTTGTCCCCTCTGGTCAACATGGTAACCACTTGCCCACATATGGCTGTGTCAGTTAAAAGCAAAATTCAATAAAAAACTTTAAAATGCAGTTCCTGAGCCGCACTAACCACATTCCAAGTGCTCAGGAGCCACACTGGACAGGACCAAAGAATATCTCCACCGTCAGGGAAAGTTCCAGTGGACAGTGCTGCTCCAGCCAGCTTTAAGCCGGGACCTGGACTTGGTGGTCTCCACGCAAATGCCAAACAGGTGTGTTCACTGTGATTAACCGAACTTGGTCCTGCTGTGAGAGGACCTTCGATCTGTTCGCAGAGAATTACCTGTTAGTACTTCGTGACAAATCCATTTGGGTTTCATGCCAAAAGTCCAGTCCTCTCTGCAGAGGAACAGGTCTGTTCCCTGCTGGATTCAGAACGGCAGAGGCAGCCGGGACCCGTGCCGGGCACAGCGCCAGCACCTGAATCCATACCCCTTCTCAAGGAGGAAACGGGCTCAGCTGACATGAGGTCAATACCAAAATGCAGGGAAGACCCACGAGAAAATGGGCCAGAATCAAATTGGGACCCGAGGGGTCAAACCATGACCCCTTAATGAATGACCCCTTAATAAATAGGAGTATGGTATAAGCCCCTTGATCACCGGGGTTCAGGAATGAGACTAAACCCAGTCCCGAGTGCAGGGAAGAACATTCCTACAAACCGCTTCTCGTGGGAAATCTATGCGATGAACTCCCCGCCACGCATGGTCAATTTTACAAATGTCTCTGGCGAAAGTCGTCTCTCTCCCTAACACAAACGAGTGAGGTAGCCCCCTCCCACCTCATGCGAGACAGGGAGAGGGCAAACCCAAAATGCTCAGTTATGCTAGGCGCTGATTTCCCTGAATTTCTGCACTGTTTTAACTCTTGTTGCCTCAATCTAGATTCGGACACATCTGTTTGGATAAATTTATGCTTTTACACCTCGAAGCACGCTGAGTAATTAATATCTTCTGGGTTAGCTAAGCACTGCTGCATTGCAAGGGAACACGAAAATGGTTTCCCTCCTGTTCTGATTACTAAATGGATTTAGCTACCGCCACCTGAGCTCCCACTAGTTTCATGAATAAAATTTAAAGCACTCCCAGGGAGGACAACAGTGATGGCATCAGACCCTCACAGCGGCAGTGTGTGACCCAGGCGGCCGACTGCAGGTCCCCGAGCGCCACACCTGGCCCCAGGTACCTGTGTCAAGCGGAACTTGGGAAGCAAGGCGCCGTGGCCAAAAGTCTGTCTACAGATTTCTGGGAAGCATCCCAGTGGCCTGTATGTACCTGGCAAGCAAGCTGATTTAAAAGGTAGAAGGAGGAATCTTTTTCACAAAGTGCTTAAGTTACTTTGCTGATTTAAAGGACAGTGTCCAGGGCCACCTGGGTAGCACAGTCAGTAAAGAGTGAAAACTCTTGATTCTGGCTCAGGTCTGAGTGTCAGACCCTGACAAAAAATAAAGGACATTCTCATTCCTCCTTTCCACCCGGAAAGGTAAAGGTCTATGACAGCTGTTCTGAGGAAATCCCGAAGGTGCCCGGAATGGCTGTAGGGGTGACCTCTTCTGTAGAAGTCAGAGCTGAGAGCCGGCGGATTCTTCTGCCAGAGAAAAAAATGGAGTGTGGGGGGCAACGGAGACTAGTTTATTTATTTTGAGAGAGAGAGAGCAAACGAGCGAGCGAGCAGGAAAAGGGACAGAGGGAACCCGACGCAGGGCCGGATCTCATGACCCAGAGAGCATGACCTGAGCCGAACTCAGGAGTCGGAGGCTCCACCGACTCAGCCCCCCAGGGTCACAGCGCAAGACACTGAGTGCCTTGCGCAGGGTGCTACCGGTAGCTGGTGTGCCATCACAAACTCGAGCCCAGCTCTGGTCCGAGGCTGGTCCAACGACAGCAGCACCAGTGGCCAGCTTTGGAGCCAAAGAGCCTGGGTGTGGAGGTCCCAGCTCGGCTGCTCACTCGCAGAAAAACCCCAGGCAGGGATGGCTCGGTGCTGGTTTCCTCATCCGTAACGTGGACGCCTCCCCAGACGCTCCCGCGGCTAAGCTGATGCGGAGAGGAAACTGGTCCTTACGCACAGTGGCGTGAGTGCCAAATGTGACACACATGCGTCTGTCACGTGAGCTGTAATTATTACATTTCACATTAAGTAAAACCCAGTACCAGACCCATTACTAAGTAGGAGGCCCTCAAAGCATACGCATGAATAAACAGCATATAGGAGAGCGATTAAAATGTTCAAAAGCTTAACAGATGCAGAGACAGCAAAGCCACGCTCTGATCTGAATCACCCCGTGTCTGATGAACCTTCAGATCCTACTCATGTGCCTTGATTTCCCAAGCTTCCATGTCACAACAATACCACCGGCCATCCCCAAACGCTCCTAAACCACAGGCTCTTGAGCAACACCAATGCACGTGGCCTTTCCTTCCCCTGCAGCCAACATTAACGTACGTGTCAAAGGGGAGATGCACCTGATTTTTTTAAGTGAGGCAGGAAGCGGTCTCTGGTTGATGCTGCCCACATTGAAATTTCCAAATTAGAGCCATGCATAACTAAACAGGACCTCGGAGATCACCTAGTCCAACCCAGTCATTTTAGAGATAAAGCAAATATCCCTGTGGGGTGACTGGGGGGGGGGGGGGGTTCAAGTCACCTGAACAAAAACAGGGGAATTCCATTATAATACTATGATGCTGCCAACTCTGGCTTTCTTTTTCAACATCCCTCTGGCTAGTCGAGGTCTTTCCTGGTTCCATATAAATTCTAGGATTATTTGTTCCATTTCTTTGAAAAAAGCTGATGGTACTTTAATAGGGATTGCATTGAATGTGTAGATTGATTTAGGTAGCATAGATATTTTCACAATATTTGGTCTTCCAATCCATGAGCATGGAACGTTTTTTCCATTTCTTTGTGTCTTCCTCAATTTCTTTCATGAGTACTTTGTAGTTTTCTGTGTATAGATTCTGTGCCTCTTTGCTTAGGTTTATTCCTAGGTATCTTACGGTTTTGGGTGCAGTTGTAAAGGGGATTGACTCCTTAATTCTCTTTGTCTTGTTGTTGGTGTAGAGAAGTACAAGACAGTTCATTATGTAGTACAGATGGGTTTAGGAGAAGCCTGGCTCGTATCATGGCTCCTTAAAGAGCCGGCCTGGACAGAGAGCCCGATCTACCCAATTAACTTCAAAGGCAAAGTAAAGCAATCACGTCACGAGGTCTGGCATCAGCTAGGTGCTCCACCATCCATGTTCCTGAGCAGGCTCGGAGACGGAATCGGAGTTTACACTGGACAAGCCCATCAAGATCTCAGCCTTAGCACCTGGCCAGGCCCGCGCGAAGGGAGGCAGGCGCAGCCAGCCCATGGCGGCTCCTGTACATCCCCAACACAGACCTTTCTCCAGAAATCCAATCCTGCAGGCCACGCTATTCAAGGGAGACTTCCACAACTCCTCCGGGGAAACACACCCGACCAGCCTGTCGTCCCTCCCCTTCCGAGCTCCAGCCTTACCATCCACCTAGGATCCTGTGACCCATCCACGACCAAGTTTTAGGTATTCTGCTACTGAAAGAGCTCTCCTCTCCATTCCGTGAGCTCCACTTCCATGACCCCTCCCTTGATTTCTCATCTCAATTGTAGGAACAGTCCTCCAGCTGCCCTCCTCAGCTTGATTCTTTTCTCTCTTCTGTTGCCCCAAAGCTTCGAGACGAAGATCTGCTTGGGTCTCTGCTGTTAACTCAAAACCTACCAATTGCTCCCCATTGCCTAAAGAATCAGGTCCTAACTCTTTGTGCCCAGCATTCAAAACCCAAGCGTTCTCGGTCCTCTTCTACCTTCTCTACCTCTTCTACCTTCTACCTCGAGGCCCACCGCTCTCTTCAGCCCAATTCCCTTCTTTGTGTACAGATCGTCAGCGTACAGGGGTGCTTCCTCCATGCAGCCCACCTGGGGCCCACCCCCCACCAAGTAAAACTCATCGCACTGGTCATGCTTCAGCCTTCACGCTAAGTCAACCAGGTATAACTAGACCCGTCACCCTGACAGTGGACTGTAAATTCTTTAAAGACAGGGACTGGGCCCTTTCCGCATGCCCCCCATATATCACAGGGCCTTGTCTGGAACAGTGCTCAGTCCACGGCCTCTAATTAACCACTCTTCTGGCAGAGGCTTTGATTGGAAACCCAAGCCCAGCTATGTCCAGGGCACAACACTTACAACTACTTCTTTCCGCCAAGGAAAACCCATGCAGTTTGTCCTGGAAGCACTTTAAAAACAAGAGACTGCCTCCAAGTGAGGAAGACAATTAAGGGGGAGGCCTAACTCTCAACCGGAAGGGCTTCTTGGGAATCCAGCTGTTCCCAGTAATTGGTTTTTGGATCAGTCAGAAAACAGAAGCGGCTTTTAAGGAAGATTCCCCCCTGACTAGTGGCCTGGAAGAGGGGAAAACTCCTCTAATCCTTTTGCCACAGAGCAAGTGAGGAAAAAAAAAAAAAAAAGACCCATGAAGAGTGGTCTATTCAGACCCATTTCCTGTTTTGTTTTGTTTTTTAACTGGATTCTTTGTCTTTATTGTTGGGTTGTAAGTGTTCTGTCTCTTACCAGATACAGGATTTGCATGAGCATTCTTTTTCAGCACCTGGGCTTTTGGTGCCAACCCAAAAAGGCTTTGACTAACCAAGGGCATGAAGATTCACTCCGTGTTTTCCTCCTCTATGAATTTTATAGTTTCGGTTCTTACCTTTGAATCTCAGATCCATTCTGAGCTAATCATGTGTGTGTGTGTGTGTGTGTGTGTGTGTGTGTGTGGTGTGAGGTAGGCATCCAACTTTTTTTTGGCATGTAGAAATCCATTCGTCCCTGAGCTGGTTGTTGAAAAGACTATCCTTTCTGCATGAATTTTAGGATCATCTCGTCCATTTCTACAAAAGAGGCTGCTGGGATTCTGAGGGAATGGCCTTGAGTCTGCAGATCAATTTGGGAGGTGTTATCCCGTCTGTTTCTAAACATGCTCAAAGCTCTCCCATTTGAAGCTAGAAAACTCTCTTTTGGCTGTACATCCCGGCCTCCTCCCCCAACTCAGCAACCCCACCCCCACCCCCGGATCTCACAGCCACTCAGCATGTCCCAAACCAAACACCTGCGCTTGCCCCTCCAAACTAGACCTTTTCCTGGGTCCCTCCCCTGTTTCACTGAATGCCACAGCCATCCATCCCATTGTCCAAGCCAGCAACCTGCACATCGTCCTGGACAGCTCGCGCATGCTCACAGCTGTGATATCATCACGAATCCTCGATTCTACTACTACAACTAGCCCTCGGGCCACCCACTTCTCCACATCCCCACTGCAGCCATCATCTCTTACCTTGACAACCCCAGGACCATCCCTGTGGCCCATACAGGTCTAATCCCTACCGCAGCCCGTTCTCCACATGGCACGTGGCGACACACCCTTTTTCCTTTTTTTTTTTAAAGATTTTATTTATTTGATAGACAGAGATCACAAGTAGGCAGAGAGGCAGGCAGGGAGAGAGGAGGAAGCAGGCTCCCCGCTGGGCAGGAAGCCCGATGCGGGGCTCGATCCCAGGACCCTAGGATCATGGTCTGAGCTGAAAGCAGAGGCTTAACCCACTGAGCCACCCAGGCGCCCCCCCCCCCACTTTTTCCTTTTTAAACAAACATCATGGCACATCATTTCCCTGCTCAGAATGTAAATTCCCCACGCTTAACTGTGCCCTGCAAGGCCCAGTCTGATTTGGCCACTGCCCGCCTCTCTCTTGTACGACGTCTGTGCTTAATGTCATTTCTCTTACTTGTTTTCAGGGAATGCGGGTCCGCTCTGAAAATCCTAGAAAATGTGGACTAGAATAAGAAGTAAAATATCAGCAAGTGATTACAACACAGATGAATCTTGAAGACATTATGCTAAGTGAAATCAGCCAGTCACAAAAGGACAAATACTGAGTGATTCCACTTATAGGAGGTCCCTAGGGTAATCAAATTCATAGATAGAAAGTAGAACTGTGGCTGCCAGGGGCTCAGAGGAGAGGAAATGAGGAGCTGCTGTTTAATGGGCCAAGTTGCAGACTGACCACACGACACGGACACATCACGTTACAGGTTTCTCTCCACACTTAAAAATCACCAGAAGTAACAGTGAGTGATGGTTTCTTAAAAACAAACGTCACAAAAATGAAGTCAACAATCTCAGAGCATACTGACTTTGGGCACAACCTGAAACGCTGCCTGTTCATCCACCCCTGAGAACACAGCAAACTCCAATGCGGGACTCGGAGGTTCTCCATCAGAACGGATTGACCACGCCAACGAGCACCTGGGTCAGGGGTCCAGGCAGGTGACTCGAAGGTCACACATTGGGAAAACTGGGTTGTGGGAAAGGTCTCTTCTGTGTTGACCCCCAAAGTGGCCTGGATCCTCTGGCCCTACAAAGAAAAAGTCAGTCCCCTGTTGCCCAAGTCAGTTCACTGAGACATCCGAATCCTACGGTGACAGTCACCACTGATCAGTACCAGTTCTCATGTCCCTGCCACACCCCTCACTTTCTGCCTCAGTCCCTTCCTCCCTTCCACTGGGAGGACTTCTCCCCGTTGACCTGCTCCGCCTGTCCGATCTGCAGGGAACGGCTGGCTCTAATCCCCTTTCCTGATACACCCAATGGCAGATTGCTGCTTCTGTCAACAGCAACAAATTCAACAGCTGTCTACACAATTAGGGGACAAAGCCCTGCCAGCCCTTGGCACTTGTGTGGCGCTCTGTAAACAGTGACTAAGCAATCGGGGGAGAAGTGTCAAAAACCAGAAAGATCCATTCATCTATTTGAAAAAAAAAAAAAAAAAAAAAAAAAAAAAAAAAAACCAGAAAGAGCCAACCAGTGGGTATAAATGCACGCTGGTCCACAAGCTGCTTCTCGGAACAGCTTATCCTTGAAGGCAGCGATTGGCCCGGCTCATCCTCCAACACAAACCTTCAGAAGGAGACACACAGTCCCCCCTGAACCCTGGGTTTTCACATCTGCGGAGAAGAGGAGACTGGTGTTTTGGGCTCTACAGCAATTTCGAGGAACATATCCAGGCCTGTGTGTGCTGGATTTGGCTAACGGAATCCCTAAATCAGCCAGTTGTGTGAAAGAATATAAATTTAATAAGCTATTTAACACTGTGCAAAACAAAATCACAGCCGTTCAACTGAACTTGCCCCCTTTCACCACCCTGTATACAAGCTGAGGGCGGACACTGAGGGTAGAGATATTCTGAGGATACAAGGCAATTTTTTAAAAATTTTATTTATTTGAAAGAGAGAGAGACCACATGCAAGCACAAGCAGGGGGAGTAGTATAAGGACAGGGAGAAGCAGGCTCTCCACTGAGCAGGGAGTCCAACATGGGGCTCCATCCCAGGACCCTGGGATCATGACCTGAGCCGAAGGCAGATTCTGAACCATCTGAGCCCTCCCAGACTCCCAAGAAGACAATTTTTAAAAATCCATGAAATGACAAGCATCCTACAAGTCTACATTGTTGAACATTCCCATTCAGTTTAGAGGGAAGGGGAGGCATGCAAAGAAAGTTTCCTGTGGCATGCAGCAGAATCCAATGTATCTACTTTTTAAGCTTCTTTCCAGCCCAAATATGTCCTTTAAATCATGAACCAAGCCAGGCTCAGCCATGGGAACAGTCACCATGAAGAACCTCAGTAATTCTGCAGACCACCTTCATCCCCCAAATGCACCTGACATTGACCCCACAATTAGAAACATTCTGCGAGCACATAGCACTGAATGTTGCACGTTGCAACACAGCGCTACTCAGGGAATCGTCTTGGCACCTCTGTCAAAGAAACAAGTCGGGCTACCTGAACTCTAACTCCCTTTTATGGTAATCTTCTCCACGGAAGGGGGTCTGGGAGGTCTGGGGCCAGCTCTCATGCCTCTTCTCCTCCATGGCACCTGAAGCAAGGCTGGACATGGTGAGTTCTCAGGGCACCTGCGCCGTCTTTGTCAAATGAAGTATTTTCTTTCAGTAACACTGAGCCCTTCACAAAGGAGGATTCCTCATTTCGGGGAGGAAAAGGAATGAATGAATGTGGATAAGGTTTAGGATAATCACACTGAGTGCCAGAAGCCAGACCAAAAAGAGAGGACCTGCTGCATGATCCCATTTCTATGAAATGCTAGAAAATGCAAACTAATCTATAGTGACAGAAAACAGAGCAATGGTTGTTGAGGATGGGGATAAGGGCAGAGGGAGATTCCTAGGGACACAAGGAAACTTCTAGGGCTGCTGTAGACTACAATAAGGTATACCTCCCTGGGGGCAAGGGGCAAGCAAATGCCTGAATCCTCACAACAGCTTCTGAGGGCCTCGGTATCTACCCCCACCCCACCTACCTCCTCTAGGTTTGCTCATTTCTTGCTCTCATAAAGCCTGGAATAATATATACCAAAATGGTAATGGTAATTATCCAAGGGTGACGCCTATTTTCTTATTTTCTGAGATTACTAATTTTATATACAAAAGTTTTTTAAACAATATTCTTCAAAGATAACCACCAAAGATAATAACCTAAATGTGAGAAATCACAAAACGCCTAAAGACCGCACAGTCAGCTCTTGGACACTTAGTAATGTATTTATGGAAGTGCTTCCCCAGGCAAGGGAAACAAAAGCAAACATTAAGTACTGGGATTGCATCAAAATAAAAAGCTTTTGCACAGCAAAAGAAACCAACAAAATAGAAAGGCAGCGAATGGGAGAAGATATTTGCAAAAGATATATCCAATAAGGGGTTAATATCCAGAATAAAAACTTTATACAAGAAAAAAAAAAAACCCACAATCCAATTAAAAATGGGCAGAGGACCTGAGCAGGCATTTTTCCAAAGAAGACATCCAGATGGCCAACAGACACATGAAATGAGGCTCAACATCACCAGTCATCGGGGAAATGCTGATCGAAACCACAATGAGATATTCTCTTACACCTGTCAGAATGGCTAGTATCAAGAAGACCAGAAGTAACAAGTGTTGTTGAGGGTGTGGAGAAATAGATCTACCATATGGTCCAGTAATTCCACTACTGGGTCTTTACCCAAAGAAAACAAAAACACTAATTCAAAAGGATACATGCACCCTATGTTTTCTGCAGCATTATCTACAATAGCAAAATTATGGAAGCAGCCCAAGTGTCCATCAACAGACGAATGGATGAAGAAGATGTGGTGTGTACACACACACACACACACACACACACACACACACACAGGAACATTACCCAGCCATTAAGAAGAGTGAGATCTTGCCATCTATAACATGAATGGACAAAGAGGGTATTACGCTAAGTGAAATAAGTCAGAGAAAGAAATACTAACCATATGATTTCACTTATATGTGGAATCTAAAAAACAAACCAACAAAGAAACAGACTCTTAAATGCAGAGAACTGGTAGGGGAGGTGGGAGGGCTGGGCAAAGCAGATGGCGGGGACTAAGAGGTACAAACTTCCCGTTATAAAGTTAACATGTCGTGGAGGTTTAGCATAGGTACAGCAGAGGGAATACAGTCAGTAATATTTTAATAACGTCATATGGTGACAGACAGGGACTACCCTTACCGTGGTGAGCACTGAGTAACGCACAGAACTGTGGAGAGATTACTGAAAAATCTTCAAAAAATCAAAAGTAAATGACAACCCTATGATAGCCCCTGCAGTAGGCCGAATCCCTCAAGAATGTCCACCTCCTAAGCCCTGGAACCTATGAATAAGTCTTAAGGGAATTCTGCCCCATGTAGCGAAAGGGACACGGCACGTGCGATTAAATCAAGGGTACGGAGATGAGATCATCCTGGACTACCCTGCGGGCCCAAGGTAATCACAAGGGTCCCTATGAGTAAAAAAGGGACAACGCAGGGTCAATGTGACGGCAGGGAGGAGGCCAGGAGCTAAGGAATGCAGA
>NC_081575.1:3930600-3944261 GCF_022355385.1 Mustela nigripes | reverse complement strand
GAGGCCAGGAGCTAAGGAATGCAGGGGACTTACAACGCAGGGTCAATGTGACGGCAGGGAGGAGGCCAGGAGCTAAGGAATGCAGGGGACTTACAGGGGACTTGCAGACCCCGGAGACGCCAAGGAAACAGATGGAACAAGCCCTGCGGACACGGTGATTTTAGCCGAGCAAAACCCTTGTCAGATTTTTGGCCTCCAGAGTATCAGAGAACATATCTGAAGGAAGCCAAGTGTCCACCTTTGTTCTTAACACGTTTGCAGCATTCATTTGCAAATCGTTCCAGATCTTACTCGGCTAGTCCTGTAATATCCCACTTTCGAGAAGCAATTATTCTTTAAAAAAAAAAAAAAAGTCTTACTTACAATTATGTGTGTTCTAATTGGGTAATATGACTGACAAAAGCCTTAATTATGGCCCATAATTCACACCCAGTCCATCACTAGGTCTTTGCTACAAGCTGGCATTTGTGAACGTCACACCCCGGTCCTGTCATCTGTGCTGCTCTCCCCCAATTATCGTACTCGCAAGGGCACTAGCGCAAGGCAAGGTGACAAATGATGGCGGTCCGGCTACGGGAGACTTTGACTTACCTGAGAAAAAACATCTTGTGGTGACTCTGGTCCAAACCACAGAGAGGGGCTTCATCCGGTGGGGACCAACTCGACCCAGTAGGTACTCCATTTGCTCATCTTGCAAATTAGCACAATCCTTATGTAAAGACCGGCTGCTGACATTCAAATTTTCCGATGGAAAGACCCAGGCCCAAAATCAAAGGCATCAAGCCAAGATGTGAGAATTCAATGAGGACCCTGAAGCACCGGGTCTCTTACACCTAAAGCAGCCTCAGCATGGGGACAGGAACATTCTTCAGGTGACTGCTGGTATACTTGTACCTGCCCATAGCGCTATCCTAGGTTGAATAGCACATCTCAAAATTTCACAACCTCAGAACCTGTGAATGCAGTCAGATTAAAATGAGGTCGCACCAGAGGAGAGTGGCCCCGAAACCGATGACTAGTGTTCTTAAGAGAGAAATGTGCGCCCAGGGAAGACCTCCATAAGAGGACAGAGGCAGACACTGAAGCAGGGCCGGCCCCCTTCAGGAGCTAGGAAGAGGCAAGGATGCTACCCGGACCCTAAGAGGCAGCAAGGGGGTGTGGCCCTGCTCACATGTTCACTTCGGACCTCCAGAATCATGAGAAAATACATTTTTGTTGTTCTAAGTAACCCAGCTTGTGCTACTTTGTTACAGCAGCCTTAGGAAAACAATGGAGGCACACGTCACCAGAGCTTCTAGAATCATCAAGAGTTAGGAGTAGAGCAGGTAGGGTTAATCCAGAAGGCTTCCTAGGAATAGTGAGCTTAACAGAAGGTTCCAGAAGTGGGAAGAATGCAGTTTGGGAAGGAGAAGGGTGGGGGACCAAGGACAAGCAACCGTAACACGGCATCCCTCCACAGCCGCGGGATCACGCGGCACGTGCACACACAAGGTACTATGTGTGGCACCAGAGCTGCTCAGCACAAGGAGACGCCAGCTGATAGCTACGGTGAGAGCAAACCTTCGTACATTAAATAAAACCAAGATTCGGAAAGGAGGTGGGAGCACAGACACCCATGGGCCCTGCCGGTGGGAGCATGAACCACTGCAGCTGTCGTCAAATAACCCTGCAGAACTTGGGTGACTTTGCATGCGTGCACCCCATGACCCACGGCCGCACTCCTGGGCACACAGCCCACAGAGGGCCTGGCACGGAGCCCTTGGGCACACGGAGCAGGATGCTCGCTGCTCGCTGGCGGTGGGGTGGGAGTCCACAATGGGCAGAGCATTGAGGGACAACGTGACAGATGCTTACAAAGAAACCGTCATACCTTTGGGCAGCTGGAAACAATGTAGCAACAAGACCTGGAAAACATGGTACTGAATGCAAACAAGAAGAAACCAAAGGGCACAGGTGCATAATTTAATGACACACACCAAGAGCAATGCTTAACGAGGGGAAGGGAAAGCAGGGTTAGGGGACAGAAGGAAATAGAAACGAGCCTAAAATGATGGACGTGAGTGGATGGGCAAAATGGGTGAAGGCGACTGGGAGGTACAGGCTTTCTGAAGATATGGATAAAGTTTGGGCTGTAAATAATAATAACGTATCAAAGTTGGCTCATTGTGACAAACACATGCTCCTACTTCTCAGCCTGGGTTTAAGACGACAAGAACTCAAGGACTTAGGTGGCTTCCTATGGAGACTCCATTCCTTTGAACAGAGCCCGTGGAAGCACATCTGCTAAAGCCTCATGGCAGAAAATAACTAAATCTGAGTTACACACACCATATTCAATAGACAGTTGGACTTCTAGGATATTCTTTGGTGTAATCTGCCAGATTGTCTACTCTGCCACAGGCTCTCCTGGGGTCAAGGCAAATGCAGGAGCCTCTCTGGGATGATCAGCTGAAAGTTTCTGTCCTGATGTGGCCCCTGATGGTCCCTGTACCTCTTCCCGGGTCCCTGAGGAAGCTTCCAGAAGCAAGAGTCTGTTTCTCCCATTGCAAGGAGGGAAGTCTACAATCCTTGAATGGGCTTCTATCCAGCCTACAAACCACCAAAGGAACCTCCTTGAAATGTTCTTTTGTTTGTGTCAAGCAAGGTCTGAGCTCTTGCATACAGCTGAGACTCTGCCTCCACTATACTGGCCATCCACCTGGACTCCTGGCCCCATCTCCAGCCTTGGTTCTGGTGATGAGCCGCTCTCATTTTGCTCAGAGGGGGCAACCCTGCCCTGCCCTCAAGAAGCTGCACTGGAACAGGAGAAACATACAGGAACAAGAAACCTAAGAGTGCTTACTAGAAACATCAACTGCAGGAGAAATAACAGTCCTCGCAGGGCCTCAGCTCACTGCTGCCAGAGAGAGGAGGTGCACATCTGAATGGCGGTACCCATTCAAATGTGAAACCTGAATCCTGCCACCCTGCAAGCTCTCCTCAACCTCCACCTCCCACAGGTGCACAGGGAGACCCACACTGCTGCACGGGAGAACCAGAGAGAGCCCGGGTAACTGCCAGCAGAGAGATGCCTCCATCTGGTCAGGCGCAGTGGTAGTGTGGCTATGGACTAGCAGTTTAGAGGATTGACAGAGATCTCCTCGGAAAGATCCTCAAGACACATGACTGAGAGGAACACGGATATGGAGCATAAGGACATTTATGTCAATATTTTAAGAGACCCATCCAACAGATAAAGAGGTAAACCAAATGTGGTTTCATTCCACGTGGTGGAATATTATTCAGCCATGAAAAGGAATAAAAGACTGACACGTACTAGCACACGAAGGACCTTGAAAACATCATGCTGGAGGAAAGAGGCCAAACTCTGAAGTCCGTGTGTTATATGGCGCCATTTTTATGAACTATCCAGAACAAGCAAGCCGGCAGAGACAGAAAGAGGAGAGGTTTCCAGGGGCTAGGGAGAGGGAACACTGGGGCGGTGAAGGCTTCTTCAGCCCGGGCTTTTGTTTGGGGTGACAAAACATTCTGGAATTTGATAGTGGTAACAGTTACACAACACTGCGAAAAGCACAAACAAAAAAAAAGGACCCTCCTGGATACTTTAAATTACGTGGCCCGTGAACCCATTTCAAAGCAAAAGAATATGACCGCGTCGGGGAGCTGCGGCAACAAAGCTGGGAGCGCAGAGGCGGCTGCTGAGGTACAATCAACAGGGTGCAGGGACAAAGGGGATTTGAGGACAGGCAAGAGAGTGAAAGTGCAAGATGGGAGGAGAGGATCTGGAAGGTTCTAGCTCACTCACAGAGTTCCCCTGGAATGGACTGGAGCAGCACCAGGGAAGGGCTTCCCTGTAGGCATCAGGTCATGGCCAGGAAACCAGACCCAGACGTAGCAGCTAGCGGTCACGGTTTGGGTTGGGGGGCGGACAGAATAGGCAGAGCCACTCGCTAGTCTAGGGGTCCATCTCTCGAGCAAAATGGTCTTGGATGCAGAGGTCCCCAGAAGTGGCCACGGAACCACCACCCACCCCCAAATGTGACCACCCAGTCCCAGAGCTCAGCCTGGTGACTGACACTGACCTCCGAGGAGTGGTTAATCTCACAGCTGGGGGGGGGGGGGGGTGGGCAGCCCAACCGAGGAACAGGAGCGGATCTGAAAACTGCACTTCCCGTCTGCCCCACCCCCTCCAGCCAAGGACCTTCTGGGCCAAATGCACTCAAAGCCCAGGGCCGCCTCTCCCAGAACCTCCGTCTCCTTTTTTGTGAGGCTCCTTACTGCACCTGCTGAGGCGCCGGGGAAGGCGAACGGAGATCCTGGGTGTAGACGTGGATGTGTCTGGGGCACTCGATCCGGTCACGTTTGCCTCCTCCAACCTCGGCCGCCGCCGGCTCCCTCGCCACAGCATGGGAGATGCACGGGTCCCCCCAGCCCTCCTGGCCCCCCGCTACTGCCCTGTCCGCCCGTCCCCTGCCAGGCGGGAGCAGGGACTCTAGACCCCCCTTCCTTAGGCTGGCCTCACCTCCCACCACCGCCTGCTGCAGGCTCCCTGGAACCACTGTCAGGAATGGGAGCTGGAGCACAAGACACGGCTCCCTGCTCGGTGTGCTGTTCCCTGCTCGGTACGCTGTTCCCTGCTCGGTGCGCTCTTCCACCTCAGCTTCTTTGTCCTCAGATTCTCCGCTCTGGCCGGCCACCCCCTAGCTGGCTCCTGACCAGCTCATCTCCTCCTCGGCCTTATACTACGCCGCTAGCCCTCCCCGCCTGCTTCCCTCTCCCCCCTCGGCTTTCTCCCTCCGTCCTGGCTGCGCTCCCCTGGTGACATGGTCCAGGCCCACGGCCTGGCTGTCACCTCATGTTGAGGACCCCCCCCCCCCAACCCCCCCCAACTCGCGGCTCCAGGCCATTAGTCCCGAGACTCAGTTTCCTCATGGCTCTGGCGGTGCTGACAACCCAAATCCCAGAGTCACCCCTACTTCTCCATCACACCTTGGGCCTTTCACTAAGCACCTGTACATACCTTCCTTCACAGTTAACTGTCATTTTGTTTTTATCTATCTGTATATAATTCTAATGTCTTCTCGATGTGTAATGTCCTGTCACCTCCACCAGGCTTCCTCTGGATCCTCCCGAAGAATCTTCTACTGATCAAATAGAAGAGACCCCTTCCAGGTGTCCCAAATCCGCCAGTCAGAAGGCATGTGCTCTTGTCACCGTCCCCAGCCAAGACCTCTGCTCGGATCGCCTCTTTGCTTTCTCCTCAAGAACAAACTCCTTTATAACCTTTGCATTAAAGACCGAGGAAAATAATCAGCCTCCCTCTTTGAGAAATTTTCTTTAAAAATGACTATCCATAGAGGCAAGTAGATTTAAAAAAGAAAACCCTTTCAAATACGTTTGCATCTTTGGCCTTTGGAAAAGGGGGAGGGGAGGGAGGAGAAGGTTGTGCTCATTCCCACCGCTGGGGAGGCATTTGATTTCGTAAGTATTAATCAAAATCATTCTTGATTATAGCAAAAACAACCTTTGCTATAATTTTAATGCAATTAACTGGAATATATGGTAATTCTGAGCAATCTTGCTCTTGAGATTAAAGAACAGCCTGCCAGGAAACATACGAATAAAGCTTTAAGATCAAAATTTGCATAATTAGGTTTCTTCCCCACTCTCCCCACCCCCACCCCAGCTTCTCTGACTAGGAGAAATTCAACTGAAAGGAGATGTTTAAAGTCAGCAGACCTACAACCCAGGCTGGCTGTGTGTGCTTCCCTCCCAGGCTGGAATATTCCTTCCTGAAAGCACGTTCATGTTTCTACAAGACATCCCTAATAGACCAAGAGACCACCACAGACAGGCTGACGAATTACACAGAGTACAGACATTTTGAACCACACTTTCAGAGGAGGGAACAAAAAAGCAGCAATGCCTTCTAGCTTATGTTTCCTAGCAGCTTAGTACCAGGCAAATGTATCATACTCTAGTCCTGAAAAGACTACCTGGGCAATAGGTCAAACCCCAAAACTACGGGCTTTGTTTATGAAGCCTGTCTGAATGCCGCGTCACAATGGATGTTCTTGTCACCAGAAAGCACCCCCCCCCACAGCCCTCTCGTAGGGGCTGTGACAGCCAGAACCACAGCCTCACGCCACTTGACCCTTTCCTAGCAGCCTTAGAGTCCCTGGCCTTCTGCGGAGAGCCTGTATTGCTCCAGGAAAGAAGAAAAAGCATCAAACAATCATTTCCCCCTGGAGATGGGACAAGCAGGACCGTGCCCGCACATCCTCCCAAGGAAAGGGACAGTACCAGTCACACACATCCGATATGCAGGCTGGGGGCCGAGGGAAAGGATCCCACCCACCCCCCACCTCCACGCTTCATCTTGCACAGGTTTTTCCATTCAATCCTACCCACAAAATGATCTTTAACATTTGAAATCATGTAAAATGTCAATAGTCCCATTTCCTCGGAAGTTATTCTTGAATGTGCGGTAAAGTTTAGGCTGAAAGGTTAAGGCTTGGAAGGAACAGAAATCATCATTTATGTTCTTTGCTACTTTGAAAACAAATGCAGAAAAGAGGACAACAAAAAGCCAGGAGAACCATTCTGTCCTTGTGTGTGTGTGTGTGTGTGTGTGTGTGTGTGTGTGTGTTTGTTTTAACAGAGAGCTTCAAGATTAACAGGCCACACTAGAGACTGCTCAAAACACTAAGAATCTGCCCTGACTTCTCATTCACATGGTGGACCAAGCACATTGACATCCCTGGTCTTTTGAAAGCCCTGGGAAGTGTCAAAAAAGGAGCACACAAGACACTACATTCAGAAAAGCACAGGGAGCCGGAAGGCATGGAGAAGAGAGTACCAATCCAAAGAATGAGCATTAGAACAGATAAATCAAAACCGGAGGATCTGAATACCAGCAAATACTGGAGATGGTGGGCAGGGAGATGGTGCAACCACTTTAGAAACCTCTGGCAGTTTCTTAAGAAGTTAAACATGTTTATATCCTAGGAGTCTGCAGTTCCACTTCAAGGGCCTCATTCAAGAAAAGTGAAAACAGTCCACAAAAAGCCTTATACACCTTAATTTTAAAAAATCACTTTCAAAAGAAAAGCCTTATACACAGATGTTCTAGATGTTCTTATAGCTCGATTTGTAATAGTGCAAAACTAGAAAACCAAATGTCCCAAAACAGGGACACTCATCAAGGAAAAGTAATTGCAGATACATTCTACAACCCTGAAAACATTATGCTGTGTGGGGAAAAAAAATCAGACACAGAAGAGTAAATATTGTATGGTGCCATTTCTATGATTTCTAGAAGAAACAAAACCAACCGAGGGCATAAAAATCAGATCAGATCAGATCAACTGTTGCTTGGTGTGGGGCTGTGGGGCTGGGAGGGGCTGTAAGATGACTGAGCATTCACTGGATGTAACCTATACCTCAATAAAAGAGAAGTTTAAAACTTTTTGTGTACTTGGTTTTAGTAAGATTCTCAAGGATTTCTTTTACTGAGGTGTAAGTGAAAATCTGAATACTGGAGCATTTTCGTGTGTGTCGGCTGCACCTCCAAAAGAGAGACACTTAAGAACTACACTAGAAGAAAAGAAACCAAACACTATTGAAGCACAGGAAAGAAGACCTGGACAAGTGGAAAGGCATACGAAGCTTGTGGCTGGAAGGACCCAAGCTCAAGAGGACGTCAGCTCCCCAGAAGGAGAGGCAGAAGCTGGGTGGAAGCCCCACCCCCCCCTTCAAGTCAGGGCCAGAGGACACTTAGAAAAGGAAGGGGGAGGGGCCTACTGGCTACTCCCCTCGGCGTCCTCCGCACACCCACCCCCTCACCGCAGAGAAGGGGGACATCTCCCCTCAAAAGAAAGGGAGCAAGTCGGTGAGGAGGAGCTTGCAGCCCAAGCGTACCGGGGACCCGGCCCGCCCCAGCCTGCTCGCCGACTCGCCGACTCGCTGACCACCCACAGCCCCGCGCGTGTGGCCCTTCACTCTCTACACTGTGCCTGCTCCCAACCTCCTGGCCTGCAGTCCACCTCCCAGCCCCGGGGAGAGGAATCTCAGCTGAGTCTCCACTGAGCAGACACCAACAATCACCAGACCCTAGGGGGAAACCAGCAACTTCCTTTCATTCATCCAAGAAATGGTTATCGATGAGCATGACACGGTGCCCCGCTCTGGTCTCGGCCCTGGGGGAATATCGGCAGCCAAGGCGACCACAAGGGGTGTCCTCGCAGAGAAGGACTCTATTGGGAATGGAATATTATCCGTGCGATGGAATATTATCTGGCCACAAAAAGGAACAAAAGCCTGAGCCACGCTACAGCCTATAAGAGCCTGGTAAACCTTACGCTAAGTGAAAGCAGCCAGACACAAAAGGCCACACACTGCACAACTCGATTTCTGCAACACATGCAGAATAGGTACGTGCCTAGACACGCAGAGCTGCTTAGTGGTGGCCAGGGTCGGTGAGGGGGCGACGTGGCGTGCCAAATGATGGCTCCTGGCCTCCCCTCTGCATCTGGGGTGATGCAAAAGTCATGCAACTAGACAGAGGGGATGGTCACACGAACTCTGTGTGCGTCCCACATGCCACTGAACTGTACGCTTTAAAGGGGTGAATTTTATAAGACGTGAATCGTAGCTCCCTTTTTTTTTTTAAAGCCATAAAAAGTGAAACTGCATTTCAAGATGACATGTTCCCAGCGAAGCCGGTGTGACAGTGATTCTACTCAGACGCCACGGGGAACCGGACCGGAGTCCAGGTGCCTGGTCTTCTATCCACCGCTGGCCTGCGTAATATGGAGAGGGAGAAAGAGCGAGAAGCAAGCAAGCACCAGGGCGTGAAGAGGAGGGATAGGGTAGAGCTCTTGCTCACTATAAATACATCTGGCCTCTAACCAGGGCCCAAGCCTGACGGGCCAAACATGAACAGAGTGTACTTCCAGGGGCTGCTGTGTCTTGCTTAATCGTATTTTCCCAATGACCCGGGGAGCTTTCCTATAAAGGAAAATCCTTCAGTGAAAGTTAACCAGAAAGTTAGCACAGGAGGACTTACTCACCAAACACTGAAGGCAAAGACGTCCACAAAGGAGGTCACTCACACTGCCTGGCGGGCGTCAGGGAAGGGTGGCAGGGGAGCTGGGTTCGGAAAGGTGAGCGGACATTCTCTGGGAGCAGAGGTGGAGGACCTGGGGGCCTGAGACCTGTTGAAAGGGCGTACTGCCAACTCCTCCCTTTCTTGCCCTCCCCTTTTCCGAATCACTGTGAACCACCTCTTGCTTGACTGTTTTGCATTATTAAGTAGATGTCTCCAGAAGGGTTCCTGAGCGAATATGTCGCTCCTAAAAAGCATCACATTTAATTGTAATTTTTGAGATGATTATAGATTCACATAGAGTTATAAGAAAGAATACAAAGAGGGCCCGTGTACACTTTGCCTTTCTCCCCAAAGTCATATTACACAAAATTGTGGCCCAGTCACACTCGGCATGTCGACATTCACACAATCCACTCATCTCATTCCGGTTTTCCTGTCTTCATTTGCTCTCAATGGGTGGATTTATTAATTCCATACAGTGTTCTCATAGGTGTACCTTTGCATGGACCATCACCATAAGTCAAGATAAACAACAGTTCCACGGCCACAACAGCGCCCTCGTGCTGCCCTTCTGGAACCCTACCCACCTTTCTCTCACCTTCCCTCTCCCTTCTCACCTGCCCCTAACCACTGATTTGTTCTCCGTCTCTAGAACAACATTTGGGAATGTTGCAGAACGGGAATAACGCAGTAGGTGCTCTTTTGTGCAGTGTCACGGCTCTGAGAGTCCGCCAGGGCGTGGCGGGTCAGTGCTTGTTCCCTTTTATTGCTGAGTAGTACTCCCCGGTGTGTTCACCTGGAGTGACGCCCGTGTTTGGGAAATACAAAGAAAGCTGCTGTTGACATTTCTGTCCAGAAAGCCTTATGCTTTTCAGAAGGCCTTTGTTTCACCTCTCTAGGAGAAGGACAACTCGCATCCCACACTTTGCCCCTCAGGTCTATGTAGAGGTGCTGCCCCGATGTCTTCTGGTACCCAACACTGGCATGAAGAAGGGAGAGATGAATCTGGCCTCTCTTCCCCTAAGAGGGGACTTGCACGTTTAAGAAAATGATCAAAGTTTTTACAGCTCTTGTTCATGGAGGCAAAAGCCTGGCTTTATTCATGGACTCTCTCTCATTCGTTTGACAAATATTATAAACACCTTTTATGTGCCCCACACTGTGCGAGGTCCTGGGAATACAACAGTCAACAAAACACCACCACCACCACCACCACCCCCGCCAAATCTTGTCTTTATGGACCTTATATTCAATTGGACTAAAAGAATATTATTCTAAAACTATATGAATTTTCAAAAATTAGTCAACAAGAGAAAACCTAAATTAAATTAAAAGAGGGTTTGGGAAGCTTGCTGGTAATGAAAATAATCAAAAATCAGCTTTGTCAGATGACAACCACCATCACTTAGGAAACTCAATGGGAAAAGGAGAGACCATTTACAACAGGAGTATATGCTGTAAAGTACTTGGGAATTAGTAACAGGAAATGTGAATTACAAACACGAAGAAAGTAAAAACAAACAAACAAAAAACCACACAGAACAAAGAACTAGAGAGGAAAGCCCTGTGTTTGGATGGGAAAATTCAATACTGTTAAAGAAAAAAGAAAAAAACCCTGGCTCTTCAAAAGCCAATGCGATTCCAATGGAAATCCCAATGGGCCTTTTTTTTAATATGAAAAGTTGACCCTACAGTGTATTTTACTAGTATGTATGGATGGAACACATGGGGAAACAAGTCATTTTTTAAAAGAGTCATTTAAGAAAGACCTGCTCTCCTGTACCCCTGGGGCAAATAATACATTATAAGTTAATTAAAAAAAAGAAAGCCCTGCTCTATCAGATTCCAAAATTCATCCTATGTTTAAATTAGAACAACATCTAAATACATTTTAAATTGCAGTACATGAATGACCCAGCTGCATCACTGCTGTCTACAGACCATGCTCATCCCCAGAGTCAATCCAGTCTGGGGCCCCCGGTCTGGGCGTCACTAGTCTAGACATTTCACACCACCCATTTTCACTGATCTGCTCCATGCCCCCCTCCTTGCATTGGCTGCTCACCGCCCAACTGATTCAAGCGGTGCCCTGTATGCATATTCCCAAAGAAGCCTACAGGAAGGAGAAGACTCGTGCTCTTCCTTCTCTTTCCACACCCCGAGACGGGCCACCGGCATCAATGGTTTGGGACCTGCTATTTCAATAGTCAACTTTAAAGATTTTTTTTTTAATTATTTGAGAGAGAGAGAGAGCATGAGAGGGGAGAAGGTCAGAGGGAGAAGCAGACTGCCCGCGGAGCTGGGAGCCCGATGCGGGACTCGATCCCTGGACTCCTGGATCGTGATCTGAGCTGGGAGGTTGCTTAACTGACTGAGCCACCCAGACGACCTCGATAGTCAACTTTAAAAAATGCATTTACCCTGGTGGCCTTAGTGAAACCTTTTGGTAGACTGTTGGGGCAGACAACATGAGCCCCATTCCAGTTTGAGAAACCAAGGGAGAGGAGGAGGAAGTACCGGAGAAAGGGCAGGATGAACGCAACCTTGAGCAGGTTCTCGGACGAGGGGACAGAAGCAAGGAAGGAAACGTGAAGCCCTCACTGTGAGCCGGGGCAGGGTCAGGCTGAGCTCTGGGCCTCCTGGTGCCCCAGTTTAGCACCCTCTGTGCTGGACTTTCACTCAAGGACATGATCCAACAAGCACGTTAAAGGATGCTCAACTTCATTAGTAATTAGGGAAACGCAAACCAAAACCACAATGAAACACGACCACACACTCATTAGAAGGCTTTTTCTTAACGACCCCCCCCCCCCAAAAAGGAAAAGTAAAAGGAAAGAAAGAAACACAATGAAATAAAAGTGTTGGCAAGAATGAGGGGACCAGAACCCACACAGACCACTGGTGGGAATGTAAAATGATATGGCGGCTTTGAAAAACAGCCTGCCAGTTGCTTAAACAGTCCAACAGTGTTACGATATGGCCTCGCAATTCCACCCAAGAGAACTGAAAACTTAAGTGCACACAAAACACGTACGCAAATGGTTATTGCAGTATTCGTAGGAGACAAGCGGAAACCCAAACGTCTGTAACTGACGAACGGCTGAACAAAATGCTACGCCACTGAGGAATCCTACTTGGCCATAAAGAGGCACGAAGGCCACACGTGTGCTAGAACACAAACTAGCTCTAAGAGTGTATACACTAACAACTCAAGAATCTCAAAGATCTCATGCTTAAGTGGCTTATATTCATTGATATTTAGGATATTCGAAATTAAAGCTGAGAAACTTTAGAACACAGGACAACACAAACACATCCCATTAGCCCTCAGAGCACTGATACCGCATGTCACATCAGCTCTGGAAAATGCCAGTGCACACTCATGAGAAAAGACCTTAAGTGTTGTTACGAAAACAGACCTCGTGGACCCCCTGAAAACGTCTCCAAGGGTCCCCAGACCACAGTCTGGGAAAGTCACTTTCCAGAGACACTTTTGCCCATCTGCGTAAGAACGCTCACGGCAGAAAGTGACACGAAAGAACTACAAACACACACACACCTCATTAGCAGTGTGGGTGGAAAGAAGCGAAACACCAAAGCCTACACACAGTGTGATTCCGTTTCTGTGAGGTTAAAAGACAGGCCAAACTAAACTGTATTATTTAGGGCCACATACATAGGTGGTGGAAGTATAAAATGCACAAAAATCAGGCTGGTGGTCACCTCTGTCGGGGAGAGGGGACTGGGATCAAGAGTGGGCACACAGGGTATTGTCAACATTCTGTTTCTCAATCTGCTTGGTGAGAACAGAGATTTTCACTTTAGGCGTGTTAGCGTTAGAGACCTCACTTCTCTGTATCTCCATTTCCCAATAAAGGTAAAAGCTGTGCACACAGTTCAATGCCAATCATGTGCCATAGGTATTTCTGCAGAACAAAAACTACTGAAATACCACATTCCAATATGGGAACACTGCCCAGCCCTGGGCTCTGGAGGTAGCATTTGCTCCACACTTCCCTGCACTTCCCAAGTTTACCATGAAGAACACACATGACTCCCATGACCATGTAAGCACCTGGTGTTGTCAGGCTTATCATTTTTAGCCTTCTGGAGGGCATGCAATTTTATCTTATCATAGTCTGATTCGCAGCTCTCTGGTGACTAATGAGGTTAAACATCTTTTCATGTTTGTTGTCCTTTTTGATTGATTTCCTCTTTTATGACTGGCCTAGTCAAGTCTTTGGCTCATTTTTCTGTTTTTTCCACACTGGTTCTCAGAAAATCCTAAGATGTATTTAAAAAGACAAGGCCCCCATCTAAAAGTGCGACTAGTGAGGAGCAATGCACCGGCCGGGCTGAGCCATCTGTGCAAATCCGGGCAGACGGCAACTCCCTAAGGCGACTAGGGACAGATCTGATGTAACTAGGATGAGCTCAAGTCACAGAGGAGCCTAGAGTCAGCTCTAGCTGAGCTCAAGGTCACGGAGGAGCCTAGAGTCAGCTCTAGCTGAGCTCAAGGTCACGGAGGAGCCTAGAGTCAGCTCTAGCTGAG
>NC_081575.1:3926064-3930590 GCF_022355385.1 Mustela nigripes | reverse complement strand
GCCAACCACAGACTGGCTGTGGGCGGATCTCCTCCAACACGTCTATCCGGAAGCAACAGCACGAGAACAGAAAACTTCAGGGACTCGTGAGGAGCACTGAGAACAGAGGGTGGAATTACAAAGAGTATGTGGGTCTCTAGGGCAGTGGGTCTCAATCCAGGACAGTTCTGTCCACTGGGGACACTGGGCAATGTCTGGAATCATTCTGAGTTGGCAAGATTTGGGGGGGGGGGTGGTTAGAAGCCAGGGATGCTGTTTAAATAGCCTGCCCGAGCCCATGGAAACATCAACAGCGCCTCCGCCCCAGACAGAAAGTGTGCATCCCTCCGCGGCAGGGCAGCGGCGCCGGGGTGTCTGACTTGGTGAAGCATCTGCCTTCAGCTCAGGTCAGGGTCTCGGGGTCCTGGGCTCGAGCCCCACGTTGAAATCCCAGCCCAGCAGGGAGTCTGCTTCTCCTTCTGCCTCTCCCCCTGCTCATGCTCTCCGTCCCTTTCTGTAACTGTCTCAGATGAATAATTAAAATATTTTTAAAAGAAAAAGAAGAAAAATAGCGGGGGGGGGGGGCACAGCAAATGCCCCGGGCTGCCCTACCTTAATGAAATCATCCAAAGCCCTTGAATGTCCCACTCTGCAAGCACTTCCTGGGGAGCTGCAGGCTGGGTGCTGTGCTCCCCCTCCCGTGGGGAAAGCCTGTGCCAAGAAGGCCCAGTCAAGCCTGGACATCCATCCCCATCCCCGGGGCAACACCTTGAGAGCCAAGGACATGACAGCAGAGGGAATGAAGAGGCAGACTCAGAGCTATCAACCAGGATTCAGGATTCAGGATTCAGGATTCCCTAAAGAACCAGAAGACAGAGGAGGCAGCATTTCATCTGGGACCTTGCAATCCCAGGAGATTCGTGTGACAGTTTGAAATCATAGCTAAAAATTCTCTGACATCCTTCCAACAAGAAGGGGGTAGATGTTCTCACCTTCAACCTGGACCACCCTTAAGTGACGCACAGCCTACAGAATGCAGCAGACGGGTTCTCGCGGGACTTCCCAGGCTGAGTCAGAAAAGGCCAGGCACACACCTCACAGAAACAAAAAAGGGTGTTTGAAGCCTTCAACACAATGTTCACAAGAACACGAAGCTCAATGGTCAAAAAGTAGAAATGGTCCAAGTGTCCATCAGCTGAGATCAGGCCTGCAATTCTCAATGTGGAAAAGCCATGAGACATTAAGGGACCCCGTGCGCTGCAGCCAACCTGACCTGAGTGCCAGGGAGGCCTTGTCTGAGCCAGGACCTGGCAGTAGGGGGCACTCACCTGCCTTCGAGGAGCTTACAGCTTTCAGCCTGGTGAGAAAGGGGCTGACGATCTTCTAATGTGTCTTCTAGAACACAGCACCCCTAGACCCAAAGAAACACCTAACAGCTCTGTTTACTTAGTTCCGACCAATTTAAAGTGGTGGCTAGTGTGGGATCTGACACACACTGATGCGTGTGCCTCAAAACTTAAAACCATCTACAGCATCACCCCGAGTTCACGGCCGTGCCCCAGCGCGCCTGCGTACACAGTTCAGGACCCACGGGTTTAGTCACGGGAGGCAGAAGCAAGGCCTGGAGGTGGGCTGGGGGAATATTTGCCATGGTTACTGTCTGAGCTCCGCCCTGCAGGAGGCCTATCCAGCTCCTCCAGCCCTAACTACCCAGGACGCCAGGATCCCCCCCCCCCTTGAAGTCCCTGATGGAAAACATTCCCCATGTTGCTTCATCACCCTTTGTTGGTCTCCCCTAATGTGGCCCAGATTCTGCAAATAGCCCTTTAATTACATGTTCAGTTGCTGTGTGCAAGCAACAGTCCTTGTGCCAGGGATCGTTCTAGATACTAGTGACAAAGCAGACAAAAACCAAGTCCTTTTCCTCATGGAGCAAAAGTCTAGTGGCAGAGACAAGACAGTGGGAAAGGCAGCAGGCAGAAAATACCAAACTCAAGCTGGCTGGAGACAGAGGGATATTCTGCCCAGTTCAGGTGGGGGGGCCAGGGACAGCCTGAGGTGGGGGCATCCGAGAGGCAGGGACGGAGAGGACATGCACCTACTTGGGGAGAAGTACTAGAGGCCCACTAGAGGCCAGCCCTGGGCAGGGGTGAGAGATGAGGCCAGAGAACAAGGTGGCCCCACTCCGTTGGGACTTGGAGGCCACAGTAAGGGTCTGCACTTTATTTTCATTACAATTCAAAGCCATCAGAGGGTTCTGGGCAGAGGGACAAGAGGACTCCGGTTTCTAGGTCACCTGGCTGCGGGGTAGAGACTGAACTGTAGGGGGCAGGAGTGGACTCTAGAGCACCAATCGGGAGGTCACTGCCAGGGGCTCCCAAGAGGAGGAATGGTGCCCAGCTAAGACAGGGAGCCAGGGAAGAGGGAAGAAGAGGAGGGAGTCTGAAGCATTCTGAGGGTGATCACAGCCTAGTCTGCAGACAGATCAGACGTGGGGTTCTCCTCCCTGGAGGAGCAACCAGAGCCACCAGCAAGATGGGGCTGCCAGTCACTCAGGTGGGAGAAGGCTGGAGGGGATGAGCAGAAGTTCACGTACGCACGTGAGCCCTTCTGAGATGCCTATTCGCAGGGGTAATAGTCAAAAGAATTTAACACAGCTGCACAGGGCATGAACCCCATGCTTGCCAGATTTGGGGAAAGGATGGGGAGGTCCGGGGATGCTAGGGGAAGGGCCAGGATTCCATTGCTGGGTGGCATGACCTGAACTGGAAGGACTTCAGTAACCTAAACACTAGCAGTGCCCCGGCCACCTCAGAGATGCTGAATGCGCCTGGAGGCCAAGAGCTATCACAGCTGGGGATAGAAACCGAAGAATCACAAGCACACAGACGGAATTTAATTTCTTTTCTTTTTTTTTTTTTTTAAAGATTTTTATTTATTTATTTGACAGAGAGAGATCACAAGTAGGCAGAGAGGCAGGCAGAGAGAGAGAGAGAGGAGGAAGCAGGCTCCCTGCTGAGCAGAGAGCCCAATGCGGGACTCGATCCCAGGACCCTGAGATCATGACCTGAGCCGAAGGCAGCGGCTTAACCCACTGAGCCACCCAGGCGCCCCCGGAATTTAATTTCAAGCCACGAAGCTGGTAAAAGCATCTGGGAAACAAGTGTAGGTTAAAAAGTCCACCAAGGGGGTGCCTGGGTGGCTCAGTGGGCTAAAGCCGGTCTTTGGCTCAGGTCATGATCCCAGGGTCCTGGGATCCAGCCCCAAATCGGGCTCTCTGCTCGGTGGGGAGCCTGCTTCCTCCTCTCTCTCTCTGCCTGCCTCTCTGCCTACTTGTGATCTGTCAAATAAATAAATAAAAATCTTAAAAAAAAAAAAAAGCAATAAAAAAGTCCACCAAGGATGCCATCAGAGGCGTTCCCCCAGGCCCAGAGCTCAGAGAGGGGACAAGCCCTCAGAGAGGGGACAAGTGCTTCATGGGGGAGGGGTGATCAGAGGGTGGCAGGTGTCCCTCAGGTTTAGCAACAGGAACCCACTGCTGACCCTGGCCAGGGGCACGTTCAGGGGAGGGGTAGGAAGCAAAGTGTTGGGAAGAAATGAACGGGAGCCCCAAACTACAAGCCCACGTGCTATACTGTAGGTGATGAACAGAAGATTAAAACGTGGTTTCTGTTTGTTTGTTTTTAGGCACTGCTTTGGATTTTTACATTTCAAGCTGGCGTGCGGAGCCAAATGAATGAATGATGAAAAGTAAAAAAGCAATCGCTCCTGTCAAACAGCCAGAACTCTGTAGGCAGCCAAAGTGCTATAAAGAGCCCCTAAATTAGAGCTGTTTCTGCTCATTCGGACGCTGGGCCCTGCTCATGAATTCATGAATTCTTATAGAACCCCCTTAGGCAGGCAGCCTTTTATCCTTCTCGGCCTGTCTGGGGAACCTAACTTTCCTAATACCTTGACCACACACCACCTGTTTGCATTTGCAATGACTTGGCTACTCCCCACAATTCTGCGGGGCCAACAAAAGCAGAGATCAGCAGCCTCCTGGTGCAGATAAGGCAAATGTCGCCAGCAAACGGTGGGGCCACGCTGGAACGCAGGCTCTGTGTTAATTCCGCCACCCCAGACTAGCTGAAACAGCAATAAAAATGAAAAGAAGAATGTCAAAATGAGCCCATGCCTGGGCACTATTTTGGTGGTAATGAATTCCACACTGCAACAGTATTTCCTGCTGAGGGGACTGTCTCTAACTTGGAAAGCAATTCCAAATGAACCACCTGGCACTGCCAGCCAGATGTCGTCTAGCCTCTCCTTTAAACAGATGTTCACTGAGCAGGGGCACCGCTCTCGGCAGAAATCAACCACAGGGGCGCCTGGGTGGCTCCGTGGGTTAAAGCCTCTGCCCTCAGCTCAGGTCATGATCTCAAGGTCCTGGGAAGGATCCCCACATGGGGCGCTCTGCTCAGCAGGGAGCTTGATTGTCCCACCCCACCCCCCACCGCTCCCGCCTCTCTGCCTACTTGCGATCTCAGGTTTGTCAAATAAACAAA